>NW_027648338.1:0-241511 GCF_949987685.1 Ammodytes marinus
AATATCAGTCAAGACCTTTTCTGGCTTGTTTTTTCATCCTTCAGTTAGAACATAATAGATGCCAATAATATATACTGAATGTATACAGTATATTATTCTTGCAGGGATGCTTCAGTTTATCTTCACTGGATCAATAAACTTCACATGATCCTATCTCAACCAACCAATACATGATTGCATATTAAAACCCCGGAGTCAAGCTCTTTTCAAGCATTAGAATTAGTTGAAAAGCAAGTTTGTGTATTTTAGGTATATCTAGTAAGCTAATGGTAATAACTGCACTATTGCATTTGTAGGTGAGCTACAGTTTTACAAATACAATATTTTGGATGTTTCTAAGGTCTTTGTCATTTTCCTTAACAAAGTAAAACAACACAGATGTTATGTTGTACCTGCACCCGATAAATATTTTGAGAGGTCGCTCATAGTGATGGACCTACAAGGGATCTATCATCCGACCGTGAACGTTAACATGCTTTTCAGCTCATTATTTAGACTCTCATAAGCACTGTTACAAGTCCACTACAGACAGCAACAGAAAAGTAAGTCGTCATAATAACAGAAACTGACAGGACGTTAATTAAATCACTCGTGTGCAGAACCAGCAGACCGCCTAAACATTAAGGCAACTATTTCCGGCAATGACCGTTTGATACTAGTTTTCTACTTTAAATAACTCAGTCAATTAATGTGAGCCTAATTACATATAGAGCTGCAACGATTAATCGACGAATCGATTACTAATCGATTATTAAAATAATCGCCAACTATTTTGATAAGGGATTCATCGTTTTGAGTAATTTTTTAATACATTTTTTCAAATCCTCTGATTTCAGCTTCTCAAATGTGATTTTTTTCTGGTTTCTTTAATCCTATTATGACAGTAAACTGAAATATCTGTGTGTTTTGGACATAAAAATACATTTGAGGACGTCAACATGGGCTTTGGAAAATGTATCAACATTTTTCACCATTTTACGGGCCAAAACACTAACCGGTTAATAATCGATTAATCAAGAAAATAATTGATAGATTAATCGATCATCAAAATAATCGTTAGTTGCGGCCTAATTACATACATGTACTACAAGCACTCGTGGATTTCCAATGATAAAACTCTGGGGTTTACCATCTTAAAGAGGTGTTTCCCTGCACTGCGCTGCGCTAGTACTTGTATGGTGGTGCCATTCACAAATAAATGGGGGGGGGGGGGGTGAAGTAATGAGATGATGACAGCAGGAGACCTAGAGAGCACTAAAGAGCTTGTGCTTAAAACAAGTCTAGAAGGAGAAGAGAAGGGCGAGCACCGTAGGGGGAAACCAGGCTGAACGGGGATCAACTCTGTGACGTGGGAATGGTTTTAATCGTAGCAGCTGCTGCTCTCCACTAATATGTTGAACGTCACAACAGCTCACCTGATGCAAAAAAAACAACCTGCAAAGAGATTACTCAAATAGGAATAATAAAAATAGAAATTCTTAGTATTTACTATCAATCTGAGCTTTTAGCTCATGCAGGAGTGAGAACGCAGGTTTTTCAGACAGGTACACGGATCGTGAGGAGATATTCACTGGTTTTGACAAAAAGTGATTTCGACAACAGGCAATTTCGAGAATTGTGACTCCACCTTTAATCAGAGTAGCTATAGGCGGCCAAATCCACGCAGATCTGCTCTCAAACACAGATAAAGCAAAATGCATGTTCCTATGAATAATGCAGATGAGCATACACAATAATGAAGGGGTTTCTTGTGTTTGTGTAACAAGTGAAATCTAGATCTAGAGCACACTGGAAACTTGTGAAGAAAACATGTTTATAAAAAGAATGGAAGATGAAGAAGGCTATAATTGGAACGTGATGATGAGATGCTTAAGATGTGACGCACGCTCAACTACAAGGCGCCGCCAAACAGAACCAGCTGCTGCAAAACACAAAGCAAGCAAAGATTAAATAATGAAGAAACTGAAGTGCTCTTGTTCCAAAAGTCTTCACTTTAAACATCAGTGGACCTCTCTATACTGTAATGCTGGCTTGGCCGCGGACATCTTGAGGCATCACTCATTGAGGCAACATTTAACACCTAAAGACACATAGTCGCACATTGAGTCTCTGTGTGTCTAAACCGTCTGTCTACAAGTAAGGATGAATCAGTGGCAGATTGTTAAAGGACTGATGTTTTTTTGTTTTTTTTACAAAAGATTGCTCGAAACCTAGATAGGCTATAAACCAATATATATTATCAAGGTTTGTTGTCTCAATAAGCATTTACAAAGATCCGATTGAAAATAAATGTTCACAACTATAGTAAAACTTAGTTTAATTTGACAGGACTGTGTGGGTGTGGCCGTATCAAACAGCCTCCATGGTAACAGTCATTGTTTTTATAGAACGTTCGGGCAGAGAGCTGCCTTGATTGGTTCAAAATACTGACTTTGTCATAAGAACCAGAGCATAGTCCAGCCTTATCTAAACCAAATTTCTGTAAAGATTATCAAACTTAACTGACAATATCTTTAATTTGGATTGATAAATATGCCTAACTTTTTTCAGATGCTTAACTATCATGCTACTAACTCCCCAAATTACAAAATTAAATTGGACTGTGTGGGCTTTAAACTCTGAACATAGGCAGACATCATAATGCACTGTTAAGGTAAACCATAGCAGCATTCTTTAGCACACCGTTTACACTGTAGATTTGCCACTACATGGCTCACAAGACTGTCTGAAATGATCGTATTCCATTTCGATGTCGAAATCGTGTACAAAAAGAGAAGTCCCCAGTACAATAAGACCAAATCAGAAATTCCTTAACAATGCGGACATCCTAGATGTAACAAACACGTTCCAGATGTGCCTTGTGCTTAGTGAAAAACAAATGTGCATCTTTTTTTTCACCCTAAAGGCCTATGTTTCAGTTTAGAGGCCACTCCACGTTTCAATCAGCCAAGTCATCCAGTGAACCTGCTATGTGAAACAGGCCCCTGCTAAGTACTGGTTGCTACGGTTACAGTCCAGAGCGCTCACACAAAAGTGAGTAACCGCAGAGTATTTCCAAGCTCTAGAGATTTCTTAAGGCCCCCCCACCCCTCCACCAATAGTCTGCATCATAAATTAACTACATATAAACTTTGAGTGTATTTGGTGTGTGTTTGTAAAGTAAATCCATCATCAAGTGCACTGCATGGTGCATGACCCAATGAACAATGTCACCACAAATATAAAACAAGTGCCCGTTAAAATGTCCTCAACCAGCTGGCATTCAAACTCTATTACTATAACACATTATGCCATTCATTTTGCTTTAACTTGGTACAATTCCCAAAGCTGACATACGCTTTATCATCTGATATTAATGTATTTTCCGGATGTTTTATCCGTCACGATTTTTGTAAATGGGGTTGCATTCTTGTATTCAACATGCTAGCAGATTACTCATGAGAAAAAACATTCAAGTGGTGGCATTCAAGGACGAGAAGCTAGTTACTAAAGATGGCATCATCCACCACTGCCTCAAGTCTTTCCACAATATCAAGTGATGAGGTGGAGATGTATTGAGTTGGTTAAGCTATCGTATATAGCCAACATTATACAAAAAAAAGTGTAAGGCTGTTATACATTCTGTGATACTGTAGAAACATGCCGGCACACCGTGCTCCTATGTTAACTTAAAATGCTAATTTTAAGTTAATAAAAAAGTTGTATTCTCATGCGATAATACACTAATAAAATCATATTTATAAATGTTATATTCCCTCTCTATACCAAGTATCTCCTGAAAAACGCCTATACCCTTTACAAACTGGCACTGCACCTTAAGTTAGAGCAAACTGATGTGTATTACTTCGGCGTCTGTCTATACTCACCCAGAGGCGATAAGGGCCCGTGACTGAGCCATGGCGATGCGTTGCAGGGCCGGTCTGCTCAGCCCCGCCAGGCTGGACCGGGGCGGGAGGGGGGCGGCGCAGGCAGCAGCTCCCCCAGACAAAGACACTGGACCCAGGACGCGGGCGGACGGCGAGGGGGTGCAGGTGGAGGAGGCCGCGGTGGAGATGAGAGAGGTTGGAGGGGCTCCAGGGCCAGGGGCAGGGCATGGGAGGGAGAGAGAGCAGGAGGCTGGGGGAGACATGGCTGCTACGGACAGCATGCTGGAGGGAGGAGGAGGAGGTGGAGGTGGCAGAGGGGGGAGGGGAGGGGGAGGGGGACGGGTGGAGGAGATGGAGAGGGCCGCCGTGGCCGAGCCCAGGAAGGACAGGGAGTGGGGGAAGCCTCCTCCGAAAGCGTAGCTCGAACCGCCACCACCACCACCACTACTGACCATATGACCCATACCTCCTGCATAGCCCATGCTGCCCATACCCCCCATACCCCCTATGCTGTAGCCACCTGACGCCCCAACTATGGATGTCCTGTGGAGGGAGAGCGAGGAACGCGACAGGGTGGGAGGCCGCGGCAGGGTGAGCGAGTACGACCCTCCTCCGGGGAGGGGGTAGCCACCAAATTTGGGGCTAGGCGGCTTGGTCTGCGGCGGCGGCCTGCGGCCCAGGGTGTGCGCGGTGGACATGGCGCCCGCTTTGACGCTGAGCACTAGCATGCACTGCTGGCAGGCACAGGGCTGTCCCAGGGAGGTGATGGCCGAAGCAGGGAGGGCTCCGCTTGGGTACGCGCTCCCGTTACCAGTCCCCCCCCCACCACCACCACCGCTGCTGTTACTGTTACTCATCCTGACCCCCATGTTGCCCCCCACTCCAGACACATCCACCCCCAGCAGTCCACCCCCATGGCCGGGGCCGGGCATGGACGCGGGCCCCCAGGCGTGGTGCGACTTGGGCAAGGGGCCGGACACCAGCGGGTAGGCCAGGTCGGAGCGTCGCTGGATGCGTCGGCAGCGCTGCGTCTGCCCGTTGATCTGGGTCATGCTCTCGAAGTCGATGAGGTAGCAGAAGCCCAGTGGCGCCAGGTCCAGCCAGGGCTGCTGGCGGTCGCGTGCCGCCTGGATGGCGATGCCCACCTCCGTGTCGTACGCCGTCCAGCTGCCGGCGTCGTTCTCCCACTCCCACTGCCAGCCCTGGCCGGGGGCCGAGGTGGGGTCGTAGAAGCTACGCCGTACCGCTCGAAGGGTACCTGAGGGAGGGAGGAGAGGTTCACAACTATAGGCATTGGCAGGTGTCCAAGGTTTCAAAACCGCTCTTATCTTCTGTCATACCGTTCTAAGATATTAGCGTCGGTGTAGGCGTCGTAAAAACACTACCACTTTTGTCCAAAGGGGCCACTAGAAGAAACTAAAACTGAAAGATCCTGGGAGCCACTTAAATGGTTAGAATATTCCTAAGTTTTGCTATAATAGAAATATTTAGAAAGTAAACATGTCTCTAAAAAGCTTGTTGAGCTGATCACTTGGACTGCTTTTATTTCAATTTCGCTTAAAATAATTAAATTATTTACTGTAATATGTTATCATACAAGTTTATTAACATTCAGAATATTCTATATATGAATTTCTTTTTAACCCCGACATTTCAAAAGAACACATTCTTGAGCTGTATTCATTCACAATATTTTGATACCGTGAAACTGTGATCATTTTGCTTAAGGTTATCATATCATACAGTCAGAATATCATACTGGCACATGGCTAGACACAATACCAAACATTCTTGCACATTATCAAGATTTGGTCAGAGATATGAGCGAGTAACTGCTACTGTAACTAATATAGAGTTTTATGAGCTTCTTATTTTCTCAACTTGAGCTGCTATCGTGATGCTCAGTGATAAGAGGTAACTGCAGTAATAGGATCACAAACAAATTCAACAAGTCTGCGTTTGCTTGCTGAGAATTTGGGCAAACCGGTTGCCCCTGGTAACAGCACACGCTGTTCTGTATCCTGATTGGCTGGCAGCCTTGATACGACCCAAAGCCGACAGTGTTTGCTTTTCCCAGGATGTCCAGAGAATCTCTAATGTGTTTGAGAACTGTAAAAAGCATTTGTCGTGTACATTTTACAGTTGAGCCTGGAGTTAAACTTCTGAAGCTTAAAGGTGGAGTCAGTGATTCTGGAGAACGCTTGATGTCAAAATCTATTTTTGTCAAAACAGTGAATTTCTCTTTGCGATCCATCTGTCCATACTGTGTGTGCGTTAAAAAAATATCCAGTGTTAATACACAGCCAGCCTAGGCTATGTAAACTGGCATGTAAACAACGGATATGTTAACAAAAGAGGGGCTACCGTAGCTAGCAACATGCCCATTTACAGAGCCTAGGTTGTGCATTAACCCTGGGGTTTTTTTTTTCAGCGCACATGCAGTGCCTACAGATAGCGGATTGTGAGAAGATATTCACTGATTTTGACAAAAAGTGATTTTGACAACAAGCAGTCTCCAGAATAGCTGACTCCACCTTTAATTGCACTGTGTTCTTTCATGTATGGCTTTGAAGCCCTCAAAACCACTGCATGACATAGTGTAAATTTAACAAAACAACCGGGGAGGTTATTCGTAAACCCTGCTCCCATCGACATCATTTTATCAATGACCTCAGGCTCCTGAAATTCCTCCCCACCCATCTCCCCTCTGTATTTCAGCTTGTGCTGGGTTTGGGAAAACAAACTGCACAAAGGCTTTTGTCAGCCGATGTGGAGAGAGAGGAGGGAAACGTCAGGGTCTCTGCCAAACTTAGACGTCTGACAGTTCCCTGCTTTGTCTGCGTGGCTCTCCTTTTGTCAGGCTTTGACTCGGGAAAGATGACTTCTTCTCATGTGCATGTTCTGCTGCAGTGTTTGTTTACATTTTTTTTTTTAAATAACATGTTCTGAGGCTATGACTGGACACTTCAGCTGGTACAGTAGAGTGGCACCAGAATGACTCACTGGCTTCACCACTGACACCTTTTAATCTCTCACAGCCTCCCTCCCAGTCCTTTAAAGGTGGAGTGAGCCATTCTCCAGAACGCTTGTTGTCTAAATCACTTTTTGTAAAAAAAAATCTGAGAAGAAAAAACATTCTAGGCCCTGTAAACTAGCAGGCATATTGCTAGCTTGGTGGGACCCCCTTGTTTACATACGGTTTGTTTACATTTCCGTTTAAATGGCCTAGGCTGTGTATTCTTGCTGGATTTTGTTTATCAGAGCACACACACTATACAGGTGGCGGGTGTGAGGAGATATTCACTGATTTTATCAACAACAACAAAGAATTGACAACAAGCATTCTCCAGAATGGCTGACCCCACCTTTTATCCTCCAAATGAAATGTAACCTATAGCAGCGGAGTGAGTGTAACCTATGGTGGACTAGATTTGGAGATAAATCAATAAAAAAAAAATTAAACATAAAAAATTACAATAAAAAATCATGGCGTTTATCCCGTTGCTGCAGAAATAAAAAGCCACTTAGCAGCAAAACTCTCCCATCGAAGCATCAACTGCTGTAACAGAATCAAAACAGAGGCTTGCAGAGATAAACAGTAAACAGTAGCCTAGACATATGAGCAATACAGAGGCCTCCACCTCAGGCCCAGCTACCCCGTTACACCCTCTACCACCCTGTCTGTATGTGTCCTCCGCTCCCCTCTCCAGCTCCTCACCTGTGTCTTGTCGGAACTGGTGCATGGAATGCAAATCGATTATGTAGAGCGAGAGGCGAGAGTCCACCTGGCCGAGGACGACACTAGCACAGCGCGGGTCGCTCCGGATGACTGCCTCGATGTGATGACAGACAGCCGGGCTGTAGGGCCGCCAGCGTCCGTGCTCGTTCAGCCATTCCCATACCACCACGGCGGACGCTAGTAACATCCTACTCCTGCGAATGTGAAGGGGGAAAAATGTGTAGGCTATATAAAACTGACAATATGCAAGCGATAACCGCGGCTACGGAGGGCATTTAATGACGCCCCGCCGCCGCTCCGCCGTGCATCCCTGCGCACAGCGGCGCTGCATCCATCTTGGACCGTTTGCAACCCCAGATGTGTCTCCTATACGTGGATATAAATATATATATTGGGATGACAGGGCATGCAAACTGTACCTTCCATGTTTGTAGTTTCGCTTATGCAGCAATTAGCGGGTCCTTTCTTTTTTATCACTAGGCGAGGATACGGAGCGTTTCGGGGCGCCAAAAGCCGTGCAGGATGGTTGCATTTTACTCCCTATGCAGATGAGTGACGTCTACTGAAATCATTTCTCCGGCACAATCAAGTTAGGGTGAGAGGAGAAAATGCAACTTGGATGCTGGCGGTGGCGCGGCACCCGTGAAGTAGGCTACTGTGACAGATCGGCTTTGATCGTGCAGTGCGAATCCATTTTTCTCCAAATCAGGAGGATACTGATTTTTTTTTTAAAATGTATCTGTTTCCTGAAAGCAAGTAACTTTAATATTTACCGGGTTATATCCGCTCCAGAGTCTCCAGCCAAATCACAGCTCTAGAACTGCTTGGGTAGAAAGGATCCACCTGACCTGACACTCGAATATCTTCTTGACGTAAAATCCTGGATTTCTGATTGTGGTTACATAAGTGATATCCTATAGGTTAATAATGTTCTTTACCGTTGTGTTTAACCCTCTTTGACTAAGGGCTCACTTATATTGGTAGCCTATGTATTCCCATGAGGTTTTCGCTCTAGTGGTTCTCAATCTCAGCTACCACTGAAAATTATTTGGCCGGCGAAAAGTAAATGTTTGACACTCGCGTGCGTTGCGTGCACACTCCCACGCCTCGAAAGCCTCCGATATCCAATCCAAAATTTGAGCAAAAGCTCCGTTTGGCCAATCACGAACATCTCCCCTATCACACGCTCATTTTACTCTGTATCGATTTTATTAACTGTGTAAATCTATTTAGCTTTTCTATCAGGTAAATCAGTGTGTGTATGCAGCCGCTTTTTCTTGTTTTCCATTCAGACGAAAAAGATACCAGAAAGTAAAAACCTGTGGAGATGCCGGGGATTGAACCCGGGACCTCATACATGCGAAGCATGCGCTCTACCACTGAGCTACATCCCCATTGGTTCAGAGACGTGGAACTTTGGCTACATATATGTGGTTCTATATATCGTTCCAACGCTTTATGTTAAAGGCCTACTTCACCGGTTTGAATATGAAGGTGTATTGAATTCTGAGATCCTATGTAGTATAAATGTGCGAAAAAAATTAAAATCGGTTCATCCTAGCCTGAGAAAAGGCAGAAAGAGTGTTTTTTTAACCCTATATTTCTCTTTCTCGTGAGATCACAGAAAGAGAAATATAGGGTTAAAAAAAAACGTACTTTGTAAATATTACTGTGATGTCACAGTAAAAGACATCACAGTAATATTTACAAAGTAAGTTTTTTTTTAACCCTATATTTCTCTTTCTGTGATGTCACGAGAAAGAGAAATATAGGGTTAAAAAAACACTCTTTCTACCCTTTCTCAGGCTAGGATGAACCGATTTCAATTTTTTTCGCACATTTATACTACATAGGATCTCAGAATTCAATACACCTTCATATTCAAACCGGTGAAGTAGGCCTTTAAGAACGTTTTATGTGTTTCGAGTATGCTACATTTATGTATACTTTAAATAATAATGTAAATTATGTATTTATCTCTGTTTATCTATGTTGCAGTTGCAGTATATTCAACTGTAATGATTACTACCGAATTGATTAGTTTTATACGGACATAAAAATATTTCTGAACAAAATTCCACATTGTACAGATATGAAATTTCCCTTGAAAGTTTTTACTCTTACCTTTAAAAATGATGACCACAGCTGTACAACAATAATTATGCTACTTTAATTGTCGATATTCTTCAAAATTGATCACGAAAAGTTCCCAGTCTCCAAGGTGAAATTATATTAATAATCTTTAGCACTTACAGAACCGATTTAAAATGTAGGCCTATACACACAATTTTAATTAAAACAGCAAGAAATTCACTAAAACAAAGTTCTTATAACCAGGAACAAGTGTGATTATGATGTAAACACAAAATCTAATTAAAACCACAATAATTTAATTTGAACAAAGTTCTTAAGTAAAAAGGTCGTCTGATAAAATTTAGGTTTTAACTGAGATTAAAAAGAAGTTAGGGGGTTTGCCGACCTAATTTCATTGGGTAAGGAGTTCCAGTGTATGGGGCTCTGACAGAAAAATTCTCAGTGACCTTTTGTTGCTATAGTCTGGCAGAGGGAACATAGGGCGTGACTAAGGCCGAGATGTAACTTGGAGCAGGGCTTTAAAAGTCAAAAGTAAAAGTTAAGTCAAAAGGAGGAGTGATGTGGTCAAGTCTTTTTGAATTTATATATAGCCTAGCAGCAAAATGTTCATTGAATTGCAGACGGGAGATGGCCTTTTGAATAAGTTCAGAAACTTTGCAATAGTCTAGGTGGACAGTGATGAAGGCATTCATGACATTTTCCAGGTCTGGTTGTGATAACAACTATTTCCTTTTGGCAATGTTTCTCAGTTGGATGAATCATGATTGAACCAGTTTGGTGATATGAACAACAAAACTGAGGTCTGAATCAAGGGTCACACTTCGGTCTCGAGCAGTGGGCTTAACATTGGTGGACAGAAAGGCTAAGTGCTTTTAAAGGTCAGAGGTCAAGTTTCTCGGGTCAGTTAAAAGAATTTCCTTTTTGGATTTGTTGAGCTGGAGAAGGTTTTGTGCCATCCAGGATCTGATGTCAGAGAGACGAGCCATGAGTTAGGAGGACAGCGACTATGCTACTTTACGATAGTGGGACGTAAAGTTGAGTATCATCTGCGTAAAAACAGAAGTTAAAATTGTGACCCCTGATTGCCTTTGTCAAACAGTCCAAAAACGGCACATATTCACTTCACCACTTTCCCTTCAGTCCATATAAATTCGGAACTATTTAAATTTTACCTTATTTTCTATAATAAAAAGCAAAAACTAAACACAGGAAAATGTTTGTGTTTTTAATGAAATTTTTAATTTCCATGTAAAATAGAAAAATAATATTTAAAGCATTAAAGAGGCATGCCACAGAGCAGGTCTTGATGTACAGTATGCAACATGGCTGACACGATAATACAACGTTTATTTTCTTCAACTCTGACACAAACATTCAAAATCCGAATACGGGTGCTCCCGCATATATTTGTTAACAGCTTCATTCATCAAGTCACCTTCTTTTTTTTATCCTGATAGCCTCATACGGAAGTGGAATTGAGACAATGACGTCAGTGTTTTCAGCAGGTTTTAGCAACATATGAGTTTACATTATACAATTAAAAACATACAGATGGAATTTTTTACAACTTTTTCCCACTTGTTCCCACCTTTAGATCCTTTACTTAGACCAGTAAACTCAGCATTTGGCTGCACCCCTGTAGACTACAATCCCCCTTTGTATTACATATTCCTGTTTGTGCAATTAAAAACACATGTTTGGTCTTATGTATCGTGTGGTGTTTTTATGCCATGTGAAACCACATTTTGACCTTCATGATGGGAAATTTAAACCAAAAAACTATATTTTAACAGATCCTTTGAGGGTTTCAGACCCATGACCTCAGTATTTCTAAAATCCTGGCTGCGTCCCTGTATCCCACTATAAGCCTCCCTCCTTTGTATTTTCATATACAGTATTTCTGTTTGTTCTGTTCTCACAGTGCGGTCACGTCGCTGTCCGTGCACACTGCTCCCCCTTCCTCGGACCAGGTGGCACTTCCGGAGAACTGCTTCAGGTCCACCAACAGTCCACATCCTCCTCCACCACCACTTGCTTCAGCTTTCTTTTCCCATTCCTCCCCTCCCTCCGCCATGCCACCCTTTACCTCTGGCTCATGGTCCGTGGGCCTGGCTTGCTCTCCTGCCTCTGAATCCTCTAAACTCGAGTTTTCGTCTGATGTGTCGCCCCCTTTTCCGCTCGTCTTAACCAAATCCTCCCCATCTCTCTCTTCCTCTTCTCCCTCACTGTAACTCTGCTGGCTACCCCTTTCCTCCACCTGTGCCTCCTCAACCCGGACCTCGTGCATCTCCTCCCCGTGCTCCTCCCCGTCGTCGGTCTCCCCACGAGGCCACAGCTGGACTCCGAGGCGGGGCTCCAGAGACAGCACAGCGCCCCTCACCCGGTCCCTGATCCCCCCTTGCCTGTACACAATGCGCTGGATGGTGTATTTACCATTGGCCTCCTTGTTCAACTTGATGTACAAGAAGACCAGCAATAAAACCAAGGCCACTAGGCAGAACAAGAGGATCAGCACGGTCGAAGTGGATGTTTTATAAGTGATTGCTGTATCATCCGAGGCAGCCATGCCTGAGGGGAAGAGAGAGCAAAAGGGTATCACTGAGTTAGCATGTAGCATACATATACTTTTCTAGGAATGATTTTGTATTTCGTTTGCACTGCCTTTAAAAGAAAATGTTTGACATTTAGGGAAATTTGCTTGTTCATTTTATTGCTGAAATGTCATTATGGTGCGGCAGATTCTATACATTTTTGTATAAATTAAATAAGCGCGATACAGTGTTAACATGTGGAAGCTTAAGAGGATCTGGTAGTTGGATTTTGCTAACTTTGGACGGTCAGGTTAGCTGTTTCCCCATTTCCAGTTGTTTCTAGCTAGCTAAGCTAATTTAAGCTAAAACTAAGCAAAGTTAGCTGGCTCTCAAATGGTTCCTTTAATTGACTAGCCCTTTGAGAATAGTTTTAAATTAAATGCTTTAGTGTGGTTGGTCATATATTGTAAAACAATGACCTGTGTGCAAAGAAGATAAGAGGATGCCAGAGAAAAAATTGTAAATCGTCTAATGCACATGTGTCAAACTCAAGGCCCACGGGCCAGATGTGGAGCTAGGAATGTCTGCTGAAAGTTCTACAGCTCAGGATTTTAAGCCATGAATTGATGAACTTGCATCTAAGAAGAGCTGTCAGTTTTCTGAGGGCTGTAAATAGGCCAATATATGTGGCCAAATAGCATGCTAATATTGATGATTGATCGTGTCAAGTGTCTAAGGCAGTGGTGTCAAACATCCGGCCCGCGACTTGTAGAGCACACATTTCTGAGCATTTAAAAAAAAAAAAGTAAGTTAAATTAAATTGGGAAAAACGTATTCCAAAACAACAAATAACCTCTGTATTTAAAAATAAATCAAAACAGTAGAAGTTGCACTTTTATTTAATTGTATTTTGTACTGTCTGCATGTTTGCACAAAATGTGTCCCTGTACATATAGTAAACAAAATTGGACAACTGTAAGGTCAGTGCCTGTTGTATTTATGTATTCAAATAAACAGTTGTTTATTTCATTAGTGCGTATTGGCATCTTTGAGCAAAATACCCCCAACATTTTTGCTGCGGCGCTCCGCGCCGCACCTCCTATTCCCATGGCCAGTAGCAACCTTTACTAAGACATTTCCTGGGGGCTACAGAGATCCCTTGTGATCCGTGATAATGTAGGTTATGTAGGCTGAGTTATAAAGCATATAACTGAAAAACAAAGCTAAAGATTTGGATTTGACATATGTACATTATGTTGTCATTATTTTACTGGTCCGGCCCACTTGAGATCAGAGAGGCTGTATGTGGCCCTCGAACCAAAATGAGATGACACACCTGGTCTAATGCAAATGTCACAATGATTCCCGCACTTTGCATTTCTTCCCATAGTGCTATTCAAATTTCTCCTGAGGCAGCTACAAGTTGAAACATCGTCTAAACAGTTTGAACAACCATGTCTCATTTTACTGCTATTCCTTCCCAATGAGCACCAGGAATCCTTCTCCATACTATCTAAGCTGAAAATTCCAGAATACTGAGACGGATTAGATAAAGATATGTACATTACCTTATTTAGAAAATTCCCTGTGTAGTAAAGAGTTCCCTCCGGCTTGGCTTCACAGTTACAGGCAGGATTTTGCAGTCAAAACTCCTCGAACTTTCAAAGCAGTTGGGAAGTTGTCATCAGAAGCTGAGCCATTGATACACTTGCAGAATCTAGAGGAAAGAAAAATAGAGAACTTATCAACAGTGGGGCTTCCAGCTAAACATTCAAACGAATGATCATTTATGTAAATGACAACAATGTGTTTGGTTTGACTCACTCAAATTAAGCAGATTGCAGAGAAAAACCAAATATTATAGCTTTTAAAAATCCACCCCAAATGTCCAAAGACTTCTAATCTTGACACCGTTTTGAATAAGAAAGACTCTATCCTCGCTGGCTGAAATGTCACATAGTCATAGTTGTAAGAATACATACATATGCTGGAGATGCAACAGCAAGCTTGCCTTTGCCTTTATCTTGTCTTACTGTAAACTGTGTGCGGTGGAGTGACAGGAAGCTAGCAGGACGCCTGCAGCGTTGTTGGTTTCCTGTCAAAGAGATCATTGAAACAGCATCAGTCAAGCCTGCAAACTTATTTGGGTCGCGGTCAATCAAGCATTAAGTATTGCAGCATAATAAGTTTCATAAAAAAATAAAAAAACACATACACACACACACATGACACTATTACAACACTAGACATGGGTTACCTTTACCTAAAACCAATGCCATAAAGAAAACTGTTATGTAGGCTATAGTGAAATGTCAAATTGGAACATCCCATCACAGCATTTAACAGAGATAACAAGTGAGATCAATTTAAAAAAAAAAAGCGAATAGTCAAAAATAAATAATTTTAAACTGCTTATGATAGTGGATTATGTGAATGTGGATGAAATGTGTAGTGTGTAATAACAAATAATTAGGGACACTATGTATAGTTGTACTGTATAACGTGTCAATTGTTCGCTTGTATCAAATGTTTGTTAAGAAGGAAAGATGAATGTTAGAGTAGAACTAAATATCTCATACCATTTTATTTATTTTTGACGATGTGGAAGTATTTAGGAGAATAGTTGTTACCACGGTAAGTACTAATGGGGATCCTTATATATTGTTTTAAAGTTAGTGGACTTCAGGTGAAATTAAAGCTGAAATGCATAAGGATAACTGGATAAATGCCTGTAATACTGTGTTAAATTTTAGACAACGTCCTTAAAGTATCTGAAAATAATATTAATATTAACATTACATGTACACATGGAATAAAAAAAAAGAGCAGGCAAAACGTGAAGCATTGTGACTCTTCAAGTGACCAAAAATGTGTGAAAAAAAGATTCTGTAAAAGTACGCCGTAAAACACTTACCTCAAGTTGTGAACAGGAGATACAGTTTAAAGACAAAGCACAAACTCTAGTGTAAGAGATAGATTTTGTGGCTGGCCTTTCAATCAGCGTGACAGCATGTGAAAATGAGAGAGGGGGCTGATGCAGGAGATGTGGTGAGGAGAGGTAAGGTAGGTGGAGGCTGAAGCAGGGCGACAGAACACAGATTCAAGAGAGACAGAAAAAAATCAAGCAGGGTGTGGTGGAAAGAAAGCGCAGATAAGAGGTTGTGCAGTTTTATTTGTGGAAAGAGGAAGAGAGAGAGACACATTTGAATTGTCCCCCTGCCTGAAAGTCAACTTTTGTCTCTTTGATCTTAGTTTGGAGGTTACAGGTGGATTGTATAACTTTAAAATGTATTTTAGATAAGAACACATTGCATTTTGTTTCTTCCTGTGACACATTTAAACTTGTTAACACAAAGGGCAGCTGAGGACATGATGCTGTCAAACTTCAATTGTATTTTAAGTTACATTTAGGTGTTTTATTTATTGAGGCCCAACACAACTTAAAGGAATACTTCACCCATATGGAACTGGCGTTCTATCATTATAAAATAGCTATTATAATATAATAAATTAGGGAAACACACTCTTTCTGCCTTTTCTGAGGCTAGGATGAACCGATTTCTAAACCTTTTGCACATTTATGCTACATAGGTTCTCAGAGTTCAATACACCTTCATATTTCCACCGGTGAAGTAGGTCTTTAATACATAATCTAGATAATTATTTGATTGGACTGATTTAGCTTATTACTGTACACTAAATATGATCTCAATCTGCTAAAAAGGAGCATGTCAAGTTTGAAAGCTGAACATAGCTTCTGAGCGCTAGCCACATCCTGTTTTTTACTCTCGAAGGCCTGGCAGCCACAGCCCCCCAGCACATTCAGCACAGACAGCGAAACATAGTCTGTACTGTCATTTTCATACTGTATTTGAAAATAGGGACAAGATCATCTGGTTTGCAATCATGAAAAATAGATGTTGGATGTAGAGAGTTTGATGATAAAGTAGTGGGGAAACTGTATTGAATATCAAATAGTTCACGATTTTAAATTAGTCCATTTAAGATGCTACCAATCGACAACAAATGTTAAGTTATATTATTTTGTGAATCTATTCAGCATTAGAAGATATGTTCTGTTATTCTTACCTTTAAAATAGGATTTTGTTTCGGATTTTTCTACCACTTAACAACGTTAAATATGGATGAAAAGTGGTGCTATTGTAATTCATAGGTTAACAAAATTATTAATGACTTTTATACAGTCAGTTAAGTACAAACAAAAGAAAATAAATGTACAGCTTGTGTACATTATTGCACTAGGTCAAACTCAAGAAGTTTCTAGCTGGACTCAAGCTTTTAAGCCTTTTCTCCTCCAGACTATACACTCACTTTATGGAAGCCAACCTCATTCATGATAGAACCTATGGAGCTTACAGTCTATGCTGGTAGTTACTGTGTCTCAGGGTGGGGGCTCTTCACACTCTGCTGAGCCGAGTTTTCTTTTTATCAGACTACAGATTTTTTACGCTGGTATTTAGCTGCTGATTCTGCTGCTATGTGCCGTTTCACACAAATGACACCCTGTTGCCTGTGTCATTCACACAGGGAAGATTTTGAGCTGTTACAGTACAGCTCATACAGTGGCCTTCTTTGGTTTATTTTAGATGACCAACTTGAAACCAGCAACTTGTTTTTATGTCTTTCTATTCTCTCTGAAATATACACATAACTTTTCTGAAGTTGATTTAATCTATTAATCTTATGCAACATTTTAAGAATATTAATATGAAATCCAGACAACGATAGCCCACAAAAAACGTATATTAAAAGTGTGAAACCTTCAGGGTGGTGCATCCTTTATGGAGGCAATGTGTTTTGTGTGTGTGTGTTTGCATATGTCCGCTTGATTCAAGTAGGCAAATAAAAAGGCATTCGATTAATACAAAGGAAGAATGAATGTTTATTGGGTTCTGCACAATGTGGTCTCATTTAACCTGCTACTGATTTTACAGTTAGTGTGTTTAGAGTTAAGTGCACAAAGAAAAAACATAAATGACCTCAGTAATAAAGGGATAAGCTTGACATGGAATGTGCCATTGTTACTCGATCAGTGACCGATAACAGAGAGAACAGGTAGGTGCTTCTGAACGTAATGGCAAAAGAAAAGAAAAAAATATATAAAAAAAAAACTAACATCTTTCTACCTTTTATCACCAATACAAATGCAATTGAAAATGTTTCACATTTCATCATCACTTCATCTTTTCTGTGGCTGCGAGCACTTTGCCAAACCGCAGTTCTGAATATAAAGTATCTACTGTCTTTTAAGCGCGATTGTAACTAGAGATCCTGATTCTTTAGAGGGCACAGGACACTGTCCCCCTTCTACACAATTCAATTGGGAACATTTCTGTTGATCTTCAAGCGTCTAATGTGAACAACGTCTTGCCCAAGCCACTGTTAACTCTTCTGATGACATGAGATACAAAACTCACACTGGGTTACCTTTTCATCGACTGCAAAGACTATACACAGAATCACGGTTTACACATAAATATTCAACTACACTCTCATCGGCTATCATTCACAAGGTTCTCGCTGTCAAGGACACCATTTGTGTGGCAGAAAATGTTTCATACCAATAACCTTACACACGGCGTCCTAGTAGTAGTAAAACGAAGTAAAAATCACACAATGAGTAAACAACTGGGGGCCTGATATGACATTATAGTTTAGCAGCTTAAACTACATGATTAAATAGCCCTAATGGTTACATTTGTGTGCTTTGTAAAAGAAAAGAAAAATCATATTGGAGGTACTTAATCACTTTGCTACAGTATGTTGACCTTCATTAGCTTCAATAACACTTTTTTGATTTCTACTTTGTGCATTAATATGAGGCAATGCTGCCATTGCAACTTCTTCAAAGCCATCAAAATCTCCAAGCTGCAAGCTCTATGCAAGCCCCCCCCCAAAAAAAAAGCTACCACAATACTCCTTCATACGGAAAAAACTAAGCATTATCTCACAGCCAGAAATCCTTCTATGCAGATGACACCCCGTTCTCTACCACGGAACAAAACAAATCACAGAGACAAAAATTGCAGTCTCGTTTTTTCTTCTCGATAGTTGAAGCTGCTGAGAATCACAGTTTGTCAATACCCTTCACTTCCCCCCCACCGCCCCACACACACACACACATACGCACAGCTTAAAGTACTGTTGATTCTAGTAAGGCTATGGTCTATGGATTTAGTGAGAATGCCCCTCCGGATATAGTGCTTCTTGACGTTGCTCATACATCCCCATCCTCGATCCGAGCCAGCTGCCTCTCCAGCAACTCGATCCTCTGGCTCTGAGCGAGGACTACGGCACGCAGGGCCTTCATTTCCGCCAACAACTCGTTCAACAGTTCCTCCTAAAAGCCGTGGAGAAGAGAAGAGATATGTCAGAAACTGAATATGAACATGAACGACGTTAGCCTGGAAATCCAGACCCAAATCTAGAACGATGTAGGGTTTGGCAATTAGCAATAGAACTTACCAACTTAAGGTGTGGCACCAACGCATGCATTTCAAAATATCACTGCACGCAATTGGATAGCACTATGACCAATCAGAGCAATGAACAAGGTGACGTTGTTAAGCGCCCAGCAGGGCTAAGTGGTAAATGAAACTCTTGCCGCATCCGGTCGGCCAAACAGCAAATACATCTTTCTTGCTAATGACAGATTTAATTGACGAACAATGCTTTGTCCAAATCGTTAAGTGTCGAGGCCTAAGACGTTTCAAACATCGTATCCGCAGCCATCTTTGTCGTTTACCATCACAACCTCGACAGCGCAGCACTGTCGTCATCCGGTTACGCCCGCCGATATCAGATAGTACGATTTGTTTGGGTAACTCGGAATTTTCTGACATAGTAGTTAAGGAGCTCCAATGGTTTGTACACAGTTACAGGCAAAGCAAATTGAAATTTGCTAGCGGCGAGTCTTGATTTTTAGGGTAGGAAAAACGTTGCTCACATCACATGTCCCATTCTGTTGAACCCACCTCTCTCTTTGGCCTATCTACGTTTCCATCCGTGTCCCTGGCGGCCACTCGAGGCTGTTGCGCCTCTTCCTCCATGGGGGCGGATGCAGACGTGGGCGCGGCCCCGGAGTCCTGCGATAGGAGCTGGGGTTTGCTTCTGATGGTGTCCCTGTGTTTGGATGTAGGTGCCGAGTAGCCACCGCTCAGAGAGACCAGCAGGGGCGCCCCGTCCTGCCCAGCAATCCATTCCTCAGCCAGGAGAGCCGGCTCCGAGCCAGCCGTGTCCGGGTAAAGGTCTCCCTGAAACAGATCCGACTGTGGAAGGCAAGAAAGAAAGTATTTTGATCATACAGTTATTGCTAGAAATCCTGGTGCAACACAAGAAGGCTTGCAAGGTGGTGCATGGTTTACCTTTCTTGGTACGGTCATAGAAATGGGTTCCACTTTTCTTTCATGGAGTTTGTAGAACCTAGAGAAGACCCAGGAAAGAATTATCTCAATAAAAGGGATAAGTGTGCCGTATTCTACAGTTTTATTAATGTTAACAAAACCCATGAAAAGATCAACACTGAAGACCGGTCTCTAAATGATGTACTACTTCTTGACTATGACTGTTGAATGTGCCACTCGTCCCCAAGCCCAATCGTTCCTTCAGACGATATGAATGCAATCAAACACGTCTAATTTTAAATAAATAGATGTTAAACAAAGATGGGCACTGTAACGTTAGACAAAAATGAAATCAATAAAAACATTGTTAGGGTTTTTATTTTTAGCTGCGTATTTACCTGGCAATTTCACACTTGTTGACATCTACACCTCTTTTACTAAGAAAGCCAGCCCCTCTCTGAGGCTCTTTGCTGCTGTACAAGCTGAGGAAGTGGACATACGGGGATTCGTCCGTCACTTCAAAATACCGGATGGTGCAGTCCCCCTGAAAGCAAAGGAGAAAACCAAATGAAGACGATTGAACCAAACATTCAATATATTCAATATATATTCAACATGCTCGTAGTGACACTGAGGCTGTACCTTTCCACACAGGTAGACCATGTTTGTGTCGGGGTCATAATAGGGTATAAGAACCCCGTTACTCGTATCCATCTCCTGTACTGCCATTGGCTCAGACAGGTCTTTCTGTTCAGGAAAAAGAAAAAAACATAGTTTTTTAAATCGCTTTCACACAATATGTACATTATATACGCCACACAATACTAGATCATGGCTGCATAAAAAATACAAATGCAAACTTGTTTCTACTGTGTGATAAACACACAACTTTATTATGGACTGTAGAATTGTTCTGCATGGACATGGCCGGTCCCACTTACCGGATCCCACAATGCCATCTGTCTCTCACTCATACGGCTGAAGCCTGTGGTCAGGATCTTCCCGTCAGAGAGGAACACTGCTCTCATTGGCCGGGTGCCATCGTGCACCTTCTCTTTCACCTTGGAGAACAATTAAGAGACTGATTAAGAACTGATGGGAGAACCCTCTCAGAGTGATGAGGGGAGAACCCACAATGGAGCACTGTAGGGTTTTGTTAGTGTCAAAGATGTGTCCATGCACGATTTATTGACATATGACAGGGCGCACTCGCACTAGGCCATCTGCAATCGTGTTTAGGCATGGTACATGGTAATTAGGCCTAGTGTGAGTGCGCCCTTAATTTGTATGCAAAGTGTGAACTAACCTTGAGGACGGTGCCCCTCCGTGGGTCGATGACACGCAGAGCCTTGTCCTTGCAGACGGTGCACACAGCACTGCCGTCCTTGTTCCAGCCCACGCTGTAGATCAGGTCCGGGTGGGCCTCACCCAGCTGGTACACCAGCTCCCCCGAGCCCACGTTCCACACACAGATCACATTATCACAGCCTGGAGAGAGGAAGACGTAACAGTGTTAGTTTATCAGGAGAGGGAACACAGAGGTTCATGCACTATTTGTTTAGCACCATGTCATACAACAGTAATTGAAGGTGCTTAAATGATGATAAAATAAAAAGGTAAATGAGAGCAAAGAGACCTATACGTAAATCAATGGATGCTTAATCTAGAATCATAAAGGAGGTTGGCTACTCATGACCTGAGAGATCTGCAGTTTATGAAATGAGAGCGTGTCTGATGTTTACAGTAAAGCGAGGCCATTAAGAGCTTTGTACACAAAAAGGGAGTGTCTGAAATGTGCAATGCAAGATGTACATTAGCACAAGAGTTCTGAAAACAAAAGGAAGCCAAAGGAGGTTTTGTGAGGATCGGAGCAATTGCCTTAAGAGGCGGCAACTGAAATGTATAACCGCGGTTAGAGACATCCACTAGTGATTAACAATTAAATTGTCTTCTATGTTCATTTTAAGTGACTTTTATAGTTTTACAGGTTTTTATCGTCAGATTTTTGCTGAAAATACGAATTATTGGGAGTTTATGTGACAAAAAGGCAAAATAAATGTGCAGTTGCATGGCGCCCAACATCAATTCTAACTCCGTTATTATTTGACTTACTTATTCTACACTTACTGGTTAAGAAGTAAAAGATGACTGTAGCTCACAATGTTGTGTGAGGTGAACGTCTTGCACATAAGATCCATGTACCACCAACGTAGTGTTTATTTCAAAATTAAACTGAATCTAGCTGCTCTGCAGCAAAGTGTAATTATATTTCATGTTAAATCACGCTCTCTTTCGAACTTTGACTTATGGACGCTAAAACTTAGTGAGGAGTGGGATATCCAATTCCATGCCTGTATTATGCATTAGTATTTGAACTGGCTGTCACTGAACACCAACGTGGTAAGATTAGAGCTGTTCTGCAAACTCTCACTATTTACATATCAGAAGGGTATATGTCGCCTTTCTCCGGATAAAGTCAAAAGTTAAGCACAGGCAGGACACACACAGACCCAAGCATTGTTGGCAGCGTTGTTAAAAAGGGAAACTGGCTCCAGGAAAAATGTGTCCAGGTGGTAAAACAGACTCAACAACATATACAACTCACTGTACTTCGACATGTCCTGCCAGCGCACACACACTCTGCTTCTATGTAAATGTATGTAAAGCCACATGAGGGTGATGAATGGCGTTACCTGCGGTCAACAGGATATTGAAGGCTGTTGGGTGCCAGGCCAGGATTCCCACCCTCTTACTGTGGCCCTCCAGGGTTACAATGGCCTCAGTCATGGGACTGGTCAGACCCCCATCTGGGATCTGCCACACCTGGAGTCCACAAAACACAGCACACGTTTGTTTGTGAACGCCTTTACAGTGTTGTAAGTAACGTTAATAGCTTACAACAGCTGTACCTCCAGTGAGTTTGAAACAAATCAGCCTTTTAGACCATTGTACTCAACTATACACAGTAGGCATACAGGCTTTTAACAGAAGATTTTCTTGAGTCAGCGATTCTGGAGAAGGCTTGATATAGTCACGATTTTTAAAAAGCGTATTTCATAAAATGACAAACTATTCCTTTAAACTTTCCTGGATTGAGCACATACCTGGCTAAAGTCTGACCACACTAAACCACTAACAGCTCTTTAATGGCAACAATAGAACGTAAGAAGAAAGAAAGACAGTCAATGAGTGTGTTAGAGAATTGGTTTACACAACTGTGGTCTCGCGACCATAGCCGTTAACGACACCAATAAAAAAAGGGGGAAAAAGCACCTGCACACACACACTAGGCGAGCTGGTAAACCGTGCCCATACCTTCACAGTGCAGTCCTCTGAGGCACTTGCGATGATGTTGTCGTCATGAGGAGACCACTGGATCTCCAACACTGGCGCCGCATGGCCGCACACTGTGGGAGAGGACTGGTCGATTCTGCCACTCTAAGTGAAAAAAAAAACACTCAAATTGTGAAACTGCAGCAGCCGGCTAGAGAAACTTTAACACATTACAGGAGTTTAACCTTTGTCCGCTATTTGTCTCTGTGCTTTTGAAGGCAATTGTTCAAAAATTTTTCTATTTTTAGCCTGTTGCCTCACTCTGGCATTTAAGACAAGGCCACTGAAACCATTCCTTAAACTGTGCGTGCATTTTTGTAAGGAGGCATGGGCAAAGGTCCCTAATCGCTTATTAGCTTAGCTCACATACAAGAAGTCAAGGGGAAGTATTAGCATTCCTCCGCCGACAGTCAGAAGATAAACTTTATAACATCACTAATCGCTCCGGTGAGCTTGTTGTGACTGGTTTCCTTAAAACATGCACGCACGGTTAAAAGGAATGGTTTCCGTCGCCTTGGTCCGAACCCAAGAGTGAGGCAACCAGCTAAAAATTAGAAAACATTTGAACTATTCCTTTTAAAAGTGCTGCATGTGCATTAGACCGGACATGAAGAAGACTCGCTGACCATTTTGCTTTTAGGCAGTAGTAGAGCGGATGATGGGAAACAAGAGCGGGGCTTTTAAGAAGGAATATTGATCCACTGTTTATCTGATGCTGAATGTAAAAAGGGCGCTGAATATACAGTCTATGGTTCGGACCTTGGTAATGGGAACGACTAGGAAGGATCCTCCACCTCCAGCCTCGATGATGACTGCGATGAACTTGGGGTTGACAGCGCAGAGGGAGCTGTCCCAGGTCACCCGCGACACTCTAACGTCATCGATGCAGTGCTCCCCCTTCCACGCCTGGGCAAAGACGTGGCGGAACTTGCTCTGCCGCACCACACCGCGCCGGAAAGACATGATCTGAGGAAGGCCAAAAAAACAAAACAAAGACCAGTCAATTATATGGGCAAATTCAAACAAGCAAAAGCAAAGTGGCACTTGAACGCTTGTAGTCAAAATGTGTGTGGCTCTGTAAACGGGCATTGTGTAAACCAGTGGTTTTCAAACTGTGGGGCGGGCGCGGATGAATAGGTGAAAAAATAAATGAATAAATAAATTACTGCTTCGTTCCTCTCACTGCATCTAAATGCATTCATTATATTACAGAGAAATAGGTTAAATAAAAAGAGCACCAAGCCCAACCCAGAGGACCCTGCATTTTTATTTTTAATTTTAAATTAATATTTTTATGGAAAATCCATGTGTCTTTCTTCAATAGCTTCTAATTCATCAGACCCAGTGTCTCCAAATTATTTGTTCACACAAAATTCCTCATATTTAGCCTCTTAATTTTCCTCTCAAAGTGCACCACTCCGCTGCACACTCACGTCACTACTATCCATGGTTAAAGGAAGCAGGATTAAAACACTGGATTAAGATGCTAAAATGTATTAAAAAATGTGTTTAAAAACGCACATTTTTTTTTAGAATGTTTCAAAAATATGTTTCAATTTGTAAAATAATTAAAAGATCTTTCAAAACACACAGGGATTTAAATTTTTTTTGATGAAATGTGTTCTGAGGGGGGGCTCACTCTCTCACACTTTGAAAACCCCTGGTGTAAACTAATCTGGGCCCCCACTTGTTTGCATGCCCTAAATGTACATGCCTGTTGACAGAGCCTAGGCTGTGTATAAGCATCATATTTTATTTCAGCGCAGACAATACGGACAGGTAGTAGATTTTGAGGAGATAGTCACAAATCTTGACAAATTTATTTTGACATCAAGCATTCGCCAGAATCACTGACTCCACCTTTAGTACTTAGTATCACAAGTTCACAACGACTTTTAACTGGTAAATAATGGAATGAGAGAAACAATTTTGATATTGGAAATCATTTCTTTAATCAATTATCAAGCTAAATAAGCATGACAAATTCTCTGGTTCCAACTTATCACATAGGATGATAAAATGCTGCACGTTTCAGTTGAATACTATTGTAAATTAAATATTTTGGACCTAATCCTTGGACTATACTGTATCTTCTGGGGAATAAAAAATGCAATGCAATGCCGTCACCTTAGGCTCTGGGAAATTGTGACAACCAATTGGTTTTTGATGCTGAATATATTCGTCAGAGGCGGCCGCAGAGAGTCAAAACTAGTTGTTCCTGTAAAACCTGTAAATCATTTGAAATGCAGACATGTTCCGTGGTTCAATGTTCTTTGGATTTAAAATTGCAGGTGCTAATGCTGGTATCTTCAAAATGCCACTTTAATGATAAAGTAAAATTGTTTTTGACATAAAAGCATGTGTTTAACATAGATGACACACACACACACACACACACACACACACACACACACGGATTAGAAACATAAGATTACTTTGCCAGAAAAAATTATATGAAATGTCATGTTTTTCCTTTAGTTTCGCACATGTAGAACTGGAAGCAGTATTGTTATTCAATTAATGTTTGATGAACAGTTAACGTGGAATGGGCTCAATGTACTGCTAACTATTCATGCATGCTAAAACTATGGTGTTTCCATTCCATAAAAGAACAAACTAGTTCTGCTGCGGCTATCTGCACCCAAGTCCAGGCTCATTTTAATTTTAAAATCACATAGGTGCTATTTCATCGCAGTTTAGTTAGTGAGTCATCGAGATCTTTAGATTCTAAGTGAGAGAGAGAAAGAGAGAGAGAAAGAGAAAGAGAGAGAGAGAGAGAGAGAGAGAGAGAGAGAGAGAGAGAGAGAGAGAGAGAGGGGGGGGGGGGGGAGAGAGGGGGGGGGGAGGTGGGGGTCGAAAAACAGCAAGCAAATTCCTTCATTCTGGGAGCCTGTACTGAAAAGTACTGACTGGCTTCAGTGGACAAAAGGGCATGATCCGCCTGAAACCAAAACATGCTGTGGCACTGGCAGTGAGAAGAGGGGGGGTTTGAAGGGGGCTGGGCAGTCCAGGCTGCTACAGCTGAGGCCAGGGGAGCCAGTAACTCTATATGCCATTTACCTAATGCTTCACAGTTGTCACAACAAATTCTACGTGGGCAGGTATGTGTGCATGGCTGTAGTCATACATTTCCTCCACATCCATGCACTACTAAAGGCAGCTGAGCCCAACACTGTAAGACTCATCTCATCTGTGCACTCATCTTTGGTAGATTTAGCAGTGTCCCCCTCTTGTTTAATTGCGTTTTAAATTTCCCTGCAATATTGTTTAAAAGAAAAAGAAATAGCCTGCCCAAACAGTATATTCACGCCGTTTTTGTCAAAGGTTCCATTGTTCTCTGCACACAATACAACGCAATGCAACGCAATGTTGCTCTTTCGCAAAGAGTGACTACATGCATGGGCAACAAAGGAATGCGTAGTTAATCCCACAGTGAGACATTGCTTGGAGGAAAAAAAACGGCAAGTCTATTAAGGCTTTTCCGATTGCAATAACGTACCTGTTTTGTTTTTTTATTCTAGCGACCTCTCCTAATTGGAAAAGGGATCACCAAAGACTCGGGCGTGACAGGAGGAGGAGGCCACTAAAAAATAATCCGCCGCCTGCAACAGTAACTTAATCCTCTCCTGTGTCGCGACAGGCGTTCACGTCGATTGCGTAGACCTGGAACAAAACACACAAACAGGCACCGCCGTTAGAAATTAAGACCAATTGTAATGACGACCAATTTTCGTATTTTTTTTCTCATGTTGGTTTTGTCAGTCACTACGCATGTCCGATTGTAGTAAAAGCCTGACCCGATAGAGCATGTCCCGTGCCGCTACGTTAGACGGAGCCCAGATGATGGTGGTGATGTGATGGTGATGCGGGCTGAGATGCAGACGCCTTTTCGCCCCGTCTCCCCTTTCCTTACAAGCGACTGCTGCTGCTATGTATGGAGCGATGGGTGGGTTGGTTGAGCAGCAGAATCCCAGAGACTTCGACACTTCCGCTAATGGCAGGATAGGCCTATGCCGAAGACACGCAGGGAGTCAAGAGGGATATCTTCACGTTCACGTCCAGATTACTGTCGGTCAGACCGGATGTGTGTGGTGTGCACAAGCGAAAAACCGAGCGAAACTGGAGGGTGATACATTTTACAATGTAAAAAGTTACTAATTAGCCTGAAACACAACACAAGTCATAAATTAATCCGGTTGAACCATATCGCGCATGCGCGAAAACACAGGTTACATTGCCATTAATTGTTTTAAAAGTGTCGACCTTTTTTAATATTTGATTAGTTTGCGACGAGAACGCATGCGAAATGTAGGCTATACAATTTATCTTCACCTGACTTCTAAAGATGAACAACGGAACTTTGGCCTAAGCAAATAGCCTAAGGAATGTGGCAATAATAGGCGAAATAAACAAACTGGATTTATAGGCTACTGAATTTATAGGCTACTTTTGCCTGGGGGAAAAAGCAGAAAAAAAAATTGTATTGTTTTTACAATGGGGCAGAACATTTTGTTCCAGATTGTTTCCCAGTCCCCACTGCACCAAATAACCAGATGATTTCATGAAGTAACATTTAATTTAGGGGGATTATTCACAATCTGCTAGGCCTACCTGTCCGCATGTGGACTGTGCACTGAATTTTTAATTCCGATAGGCATATGCCATTGGCCCTCACATGAAGGCTTCGTTCGACCAACAGGTGAAACTTTTCCTCAGCATATGTCTGTTTGATTCCGGTGTCACCCAAAGCTTGTTAAATTCAGATTTTGCAAACTACGTAAGCATTGATGATTGTAGTCTACTCTAAAATTACATTGGCTATATTTTCCAAAAGGAACATTAAAGTAGGCTAATTAATTCGTAATTATTGCTTGGATGAAAGAGCGACAGAGAGAAAGAGAGAGAGGAGAGGTGTCCCTTGGCAGATAGCGGAAGATAAACAAAGAAACACAACGTTAGGGAAATGCATGAATATATATTCTCGTCATTATCAGACCATGGTACTCAGGCGCAGACAACCGAGACCGAGGCCATCCCTCTGGCTATTACTATTAACACTGTTAACAAAATGGTGTACTGCTGGTGGATACCACCACATTCTGTCCACCTTCTCATAGTCCAGCTCTGGTTGACTGAAGCATGACCACCGGAACAGAACCTTTGACATCCAACGCTGGTCAACCTCTGGCAGGGCGGGGATCCAGCCAGCGGGCAGGCAAATTCTGCTCTCTGTTAAGCAGATATTAGGGAATAAATTATAAAATATGTACTTGGATATTGTGTGGGGGAGCCATGGCTGCACCCACATAGCCACCCTACCCCAGAGCGTTCTCAACCAGCCATTTAAATGTTTGGCTCCTGTAGACCCCAAACTGTAGCTGATGCTGGCCCGGAACAGTAGTACAGTAGTCACCTTATCTGCTGAAAGAGCTCTGGTATGGTCCATGGCCTTTTCTCCGCCTTGAGCCTTTTGGCATCCTCAGAGTCAAAGAAGCTGGCACAGCCATCCCCTCTCCTCCAGGATCCATTCTGTATTCTGAAAGTGGAGGTTATATCAATAACACAGTAAGAAATCTCCCATTACAGAGACACCGTCAACAATCAACATCAATCGTCTCAGTTCATAAAAGTGTTAATACGTTCTGACATAATCCAGATGCATGATAATCATGTGTATTATACATTTTGGTTAATCATTGATGTTTTGTATCTTAAGAACAAATAAATAAAATACTAAAAATACTTCAACTGCTTAAAACTAGTAATAGCCTGGCATGCTTACAAATGGGTCTTAATGACCAGGCCAGGCAGCCAGACCACTATATTGATGGGAAAACAATGTTGTAGTATCATATATGACTTTCCATAAAATTCACTTATGTCATACACAATCTTAGTGTTTTTAACCTACTAATATAGTATACCTAATAATACTAGCAATATTAGTAATAACTAGAGTTGGGCTCCTGTCGGTCTTTCGGTTGATACATCGCCATTCACTATTACTTAGCTAGCTACAGTAGCCTACTTAGCATTAGCGGTTATAGGCTACCGTGCAAAACCTTCCTCCTGATTAAATGTCCACATTAGTTAGCCTACTTCAAAGACGGAACTAGTTCATTACCGGTGAGTGACTAACCCTGTAAACTTCCGTCCGATGTCTCCGAATCTGTTGATAAAATGGAAAAGGCTTTCGCGAATGTGATTGCGTGGAAGTTGGTAAAATTCTCGGTAGCCATAAGCAAGGTGATTGGCTTTCACACTCTTGGTACTGGCATTTCATATCTCAAATGTTGGCAGCATTCTTGGTAGCACATCAGGTCGGCAATCAGGCCACGCCCCCTTTGGGGGGAAAACATTGAACAGCGCTCCATCCACTTTGTATTGAAGGAGACCTGTCTTCTGCAAACAAACTTAATTAAAATTTAATCAAACATCCATTTAAGAAAAAAACGTTACTTTCTTTAAAGCCACGACTCTTGTTTGTCTATATGAGCTGTTTTTGTGAAAAATAATTGAGTAGTTTTCAATATTGAGGTGTTTTTGTCCGGTCGGACCGGGTCGGACCCATCGTGGGGGAAACCGTTGAAAACCGTTCCACTCACTTTGTATTGAAAAGACCTGTCTTCTGCAAACAAACTTAATTAAAACGTAATCGAACATCCATTTGACAAGAAAACGTTACTTTCTTTAAAGCCACGACTCTTGTCTGTCCATACGAGCTGTTTTTGTGAAAAATTACTGAGTAATTTTCAATATTGAGGTGTTTTTTCCCGTCCGTGAGGGTTAGCCTATGGTTAGCCTACAGCAGAAGGCTAACATTAGCCTAGCATTCAGCATACATTAGTTAAGAGTTTTGTCTCGATATTGAAAATTACTCAATACTTTTTCACCAAAACAGCCCGTATAGACAGACAAGAGCCGTGGCTTTAAAGAAAGTAACGTGTATTTGTGAAAGGCATGTCGTATTACGTTTGTATTAAGTTTGTTTGCCGAATACGGGTGTCATTCAATGAAGCTAATCAGAACTAGCCTCTTGCTTTTTAGCTTTTATAACAGGCCTACGGTTATTAGCATACTTTAAGCTACATGAGAAGCTTGCTGCATAAAATAGGCCTAAACACATGGACTATCCGTGCGGGTAACACGGAAAAGGAAAAGGTGACTGCCGAGTGCTGCCGAGGCATGTTTTGGCTCCAGGCTCCAGCAACACTCAAAGCTGAATGTGTTGTAATTATTCTGTTCATGGTCCTTCAGCGCCACCCAGTGTCCAATATGACACATTGCTCACAACGGAGTTTTATTGTGACGTCGGCGTGGTAAGTAGCGGGATAGCAGTGTTAGCAGGCAACACCACAGCCGACACAACTAGAGTTCATAACGTGAAAATATAACGCATTCCTTTATGTTTCTGTACTGGAATGTTCAAATATGATTTATACTCTCGTATGCAACAAGTGGCTCCGTGGCGCAATGGATAGCGCATTGGACTTCTAGTACACTGTATAAGTGATTCAAAGGTTGTGGGTTCGAGTCCCACCGGAGTCGTGTTTTTTGCCCGTTGTTTTATGTAAAAGACAAATCATAAATGCTAATGAAGCTCAAATACGCTACATTTAGTAAATAAACAAAGCAGGGTACACATACAGTTAGTTAAATTTGCATCTAGCACGATCGCGTGTCATCAACGTCAATGTGGACGATTACTATTGACCGGTAATGTAATTAATGCTATATGATATCAATACCCCAATTGGAATTGTGTAGCCTAGGATAGCGAAGGTAGTAAAAAAACAAAAAACGTTATCTCTCGTCTAGTAAGTTTGGGTTTCCGGTTGAATCCTTCATTATAAATCCCATTCTCAGAAAAACATTGAAGAATAGCCTTTAAGCAATTGTATGAATTTACTGAAAATAAAATGTCAAATAAACCGATGTATTTATGTATGTACAATACATATTTAGTATACTATACATTTCAATGGCCTTTGAATGAGACGAACGATATGAGGCCGTATATTATGATTCACTAATGCAAATATGTTATATTCTTTCATGTTATGTAATTACATAGTGGATAATCTGCTGTTTGAAAGTATTATTACTTTGAACCCCTGTTTCTGTCAGCCAAGTTCGAGACAGGTTGGCTTGACAGAGGCAGGCAATGGGGATGGAACACAGTGCAGCTAGGTCCCCGTTTCTAGAAGGGACCTAATAGTGTTGCACCGGGTGTAACCCAGTGAGCTAACGTTAGGCTAGTTAGATGTAGCTAGCTAGCTTTAGATTTTTGTCGGCGTATGCAGCTAAAGAATAAACCTACACACATGATAATTGAAGGATACTAACACAACTCTTTGGCGTCACTTTAAATTACAGTAACACTACTGTTGTCGTCGACGTCTTCGCTTTATTTTTTTATTTTTATTATTATTATCATTAGCTGTCCCGTGTCAGTCAGCTAGCTAGTTAGCCTCTTCAGCTAGCTGGGGCATAGTAGTGTATGGGTGTCAGAGTTAGCCGTGACTTCACCGGGCGTCTGGTTGCCTCATCTCACATTTCGGACACGTCAAGGTAAACATTTAGCCACAGGCGAGTTTGAAAGCTAGCTGGTGTGCTAATGCATTTTTTTTAGCACTGTATGTATCTTACACTGTATTTCACCCATTGCACAGGTCAGCTGGTAAACTTCGAGCAAATAAACATGTCAATAGATGTTTGTTTTTCTTCAGCTCCTGTTCCAGCAGTGAGCTGTTAGTACCGTGACGCCCACCGAAAGTGGAACGAACGACTGTTAGCTACTGCTGTCAAGCTCGTCGATATGTTATGAGCTTTACCAATTTCATGTTGTCATATTGGATTATTGAATGGTTGCTCGACTGTCACATTTTCCTGAAAACATCACAGGAGGAACTGATTTTAAAAATCTTGTTTAGTATAGTTTATAGGTTAACAGACTAATACTAGGTGTTTCAATCAGAATTCAGTACCTCTTTTATGCACATCTAATTCCATTTTAAACAAAAGTTTTGTTTGTACAAAGTGAGTCACCAGTGAATGTGCACTGATCCTGAAGTCGACCTTTGACCTGTTACAACTACGCAGAACGATCAATATCAACCACCACTAGTAATGCATTATTAGAATACCGCACACACTGTTAAGATGGTTTGGTATGACAGCAGGAATGCGACTAACAAATAGTTGTAATTATTGATTATCCTCCTGATTTGATTATCCAATAATTGTTTGGATCATAAAATGTCAGAAAATATGGAAACAGACGTTGTGGCAATTTCCAAAGCTCATGTTGACCCATTAGAATGTCTTGCCTTGACCGCAAACATGTTTGAAATTCATGTTAGGAATCCGTTGGAAATCACAGGGACTTAAAAAAACACAAGCCATTGTGCTCATTAGAGGAGCATTGAATTTAAAGTGATGCTTTTGTAACACTTTTACCTCAAGAGTGAGTTACAAGACGAATCCTTTATATGAATAGTTGTCTATTCATTTTGTGTCAATAGTAGGTCCTACTTATCGATAAATAATCCCAGACTTGTGTGAAATCACAAGTCTTGTCACGTGCATTTCTAACTTTCAGTTTCCCCTTTTTTAAGGTTCCTCAAATTTGTCTCTCCATTTTGGGGGCTGTGATGTCGGAGCCCAAGACCCCCACCACTCCCACTCCTGCTGGCGACACATACAAAGGATGGGTGTTCAAGTGGACCAATTACATCAAGGGTTATCAGCGCCGGTGGTTTGTCCTGAGCAACGGGCTGCTGTCATACTACAGGTGCGTTCACCTCCAGTAGAACACAGCACATGAAGGACTGCCGTGCTTTGATCATGAAACCTAAGCATTGAGCTACTGTTTGTATAAACACAGTCAGCTTTTAATTGAGCAAGGGAAAATCAACCTACTTTAGTTGAAAGTCCTTATCAGATTGAATCTTGGTTGTAATGTTATTGTAAAATCCGCACACTGCTATGGTGAAAACATGTGTTATCAAATGTCTTGTATCGATGGCCCTGTTTCCATCTAATTCTACATTATGTCCTGCCTGGGTGATCTAATCAGAACTTGACATCTCTGAATTCAGTTGTAAAGGTCACCCCAAGATTTATTGTTTGCAATAGGGCTGGGTACTGTTCAAAAACCGATACTGATACAAGGACTTTGATACCGGTTTTTTCAAAAGTATTTTTATGAAAGCTGTAATATCAATAAAATAACTTTAAATAAGCTGAAATTCAACTCACTGCCTTCAGATTAGCACAAATGCCCGATCTCCTGAGCCATTGCAGCTCAAACAAAATATACAAGAATAAAGGAGCAAAATGCAAACAATGCAATACAACCAGTGCAAATAGTTTTCAGTGCAGGCTCACTGATACCAATCACCAGCTCTTTAAGATCTTGATCAAGAATGCTGCATGCTTATTGGCTCACTGACATTGATAAGCTTAACCCCTTACATTTGGTATTGGACAACAAGACATTTTTCGATACTCAATGATTGTATGTTGGCCATTTCAGTCTGTACCAGAAAAGTAAAGAACTTTTCTACCCAGTACCCACCCTTAGTTTACATTTAATCATACATGGGTTCATATATGCACTTTACTGTGAACTGTGTGTATAGAAAAACTGCAGCAAGGCTTCAAGGCAAATAGCGACTGCTGTATTATTAATTTGATTCAGTTAAATTTTTTCATGTCTAATCAAACTCTTTTGATCCTCAGGACCCAGGCAGAGATGGGTCACACGTGTCGAGGCACAATCAACTTGGCCACAGCGACCATCACCGTGGACGATGCCTGTAACTTTGTCATCTCCAACGGCGGTGCCCAGACGTACCACCTGAAGGCCAGCTGCGAGGTGGAGCGCCAGCGCTGGATCACTGCCCTGGAGCTGGCCAAAGCCAAGGCCGCACGCATGCAGGCAGAGTCGGGTACTACATGCACACAAACAGCAGCCATTGTCCCATTTACATACACATTTATGTATTCGTATAGCACCTTTCTAAACACTGTCACAAAGTACTTTAAGGTGGAGTCAGCCATTCTGCTTGTCTAAATCACTTTTTGTCACAATTAGTGGATACAATCACTACCTGTCTTTACTGTGTGTGTGCTGAAAAGAAATTCAGGGTTATTTCACAGTCTAGTGTAATGTTTAACGGGTATGTAAACAAATGGTATGTAAACCAAAGGGGCCCTCCATAGCTAGCAACATGCCCGTAGACATAAGCACAGATTGTGTTTCAACACTGGATTTTCAGCGCACACACAGTATGTACAGGTAGTGGATCGTGAGGAGGTGTTCACTAATGTTGAGCAAACGTCATTTTTAACAAGAAGCGTTCTCCAGAATCGCTGGATCCACCTTTTTATGAAAAGAAAAGAAAACCTATTCACAGTAAGAAAACAGGCAGACAAGGCCTTAGTACACAAACAGTAGAATATAATAAAAAAGGATCAGAAAAACTGAATAAGTAAAAGCACAAATCAAACATTTCGAAAGCAAAAGTTTGAAGAAGAGATTTAAAGGAAGTTCTGGACTAAGTCTTTGTGATTTGCCAGAGAGATCCAAAGTGTAGGGGCTGTAATAGAAAATGCCCGACCACCCCTGAACTTAGTCATCTTTCTAAGTAAATACCCTTCTGTTAAGTGGGTTTTAATCAAAGGGGCTAATCAGAGAGGCAGGTGTTGAATTGTGGAACTCCTTTCTAAGCGGTTTTCATGTTGATTTTCATTGTTCACAGATGACTCGGGGGACGACTTTCCTCCGTCGTCCCCTCCGGTGCCCCCTGGACAGAGTGGCAGCTCATACAACTCAGAGGTGCAGTCTGCTCTCAGAACGCTAGGCTGCAAAGTGGAGGATCTCAGCACCTGCAACGACCTCATCTCAAAGCACGGCTCTGCCCTCCAGAGGTCAGGCTTTAACCACAAATGGCTCATATCTTTTCCTCAGCTTAAGAATCCATGACTTATACACATACACATAGTAACGTTTGAGGAAAAAAAACACAGGTGCATCTCAAATAAATTAGGATATCATTGGAAAGCAAAACTTTCATATATTCTAGATTCATTACACATAAATTTAAATGAAGCTAGGATAAACATTATTTTCAGAAGATTGACATTTCTGTATCATAAATCCTTTTTTGGTTTTGTGTAATTTTCTAATATTTTTATATATTGGATGTATTATTCCATGAGCGGTGAGCCGTAATCACCTAAAGAAAAAGAAAAGCCTGCCAAATTTTGCTTTGTGTAATGAATCTAGAATATATGAAAGTTGTTGCATGACTTTCATGTACTAAGTTTAGGCGTGGTGTTTCAAAATAAGCAGTTAGATAAACCCATTCTGCTGTTGAAAGGCCAAACAGCATATGTTATGATAATAAACACAGTGAACCTGAGGCCTTTTCACAATGTAAATTGATGATATCTTTTCCCAACTGTGTTTACATGTTGTACTTTTTCATATTTCTTTCAGGTCTTTATCGGAGCTGGACAGTTTGCGTCTGACAGGAGAGGCCGGGGATAAGATTCGTCAGGTGACGGAGAGAGCCACGCTGTTCCGCATCACCTCCAATGCCATGATTAACGTAAGGCTACTATGTTTTTTTATACTTATATATATATAGGGATGTCACCATACCAGATATGTAATAGTCCATACCAATACCGGTCAAATTCCACCATTCTCGATACCCAATTTGATACCACAGTAAAAAAAACAAAAAAACAAACAATGAATCCCATCTATTTCAGCATACATTATTACAAACCTTAAACCAACAACAGTGGCATGTTACCTTCAAGCAATAGATACAAAGAAACAGCTATTAGTATTAACATTAAAAACAAAAACTGTCCTTTCAAATTTCCTTGCTCCATTGGAGTTTTTGTCGTACTTTCTGTCCCTTTTGAAAAGCTGTTTTTTGTTATCTCGTTCTCGGTTCTTGTGACATGCCCAGTTTTAAGAGATTGTGCCTTGTTAATCTATACATCCCCCCCATGCATTCTGTTGTCTGTGCAGGCTAAAGTAAGTGGCCCTGTTGGCTCATTCTCAAGGGATGTTAGCTTTCAGTGCTCGTAGCTGACCCAGTTTGGTGTTGTGTGTTCCCCCCCTCAGGCGTGCCGGGACTTCCTGGCCCTGGCCCAGGCTCACAGTAAGAGATGGCAGAAGGCTCTCCAGGCCGAGCGGGAGCAGCGCGTCAGGCTGGAGGAGACTCTGGAGCAACTGGCCAAACAGCACAACAACCTGGAGCGAGCCTTCAGGGGGGCTTCTACCAACGCCTCTGCAGACAGTAAAAGTAAGAGCTGACCCCGATACCTTCCAAAGTGCAGCTAAGTATATGGGCCGCTCTTTTGACCAATCCATTCTACTTTCCACCTCCCTTCACACTCTGGCAAATCCTGCCGTTTGTACTCTTTTTTTTTGTCCCCCTATTACACTATTTTATCAAGTGTCAAGCTTGTTTTTGGATTCATGTCATTTATTTTATTTTTAATTTTTTTCAACCTTTACCTTGTAGATAAGTGCAGAGTGGTATGTGTGATAACCATTCTGCTACCATGGCGCTACATGTCAGTCAGTAGATTCTTATCGACACAAAACCTGACAAAAACAGGAAGTCGATTGCATATGCTGACTAGGGCTGACATGACAATTCTATCAAGTTAGTCCTGTCAGTGGTTCCCCCAACCTTTTTCTGTCTCGTCACCCCTTTAAATCATTGCTGGATCTACTGGTGACCCTTTAAATCCCCTTCATTTAATCGTGACTGCCATGTCTTGCCATCTTACATACCAAACGATAGTAATAGATAATGGAAATAATAAGTTTGTCGCAGCCATGACGCCGGAAAAGTGTTACGGCGTTATAGCTTTGGCAACACTTTGAAAGTTCATTTTAGAAATGGATTACTTAAAGCCGGTAAATAATTGTTTTGACCTATAGTGACCTGTTGTCTGTATTGTTAAGGTTCGGCCGGGCCGGGGAAGGGAGAGGGCAGCGACGACGACGATGACCACGAGTTCTTTGACGCCATGGAGGAGGCGCCAGAGTTCATCACTGTCCCCGCAGACCCACAATTCCACAAGTCAGTGCACCGTCACTCACATTGTTTCCATCCCTACATTCACTTAGGTGTCGCACATAGAGAGTCATACACGGAAACATCTTTCTACGTACGAGTTCCCTTAAGCTGTAATTAACGCAAATGAATCATCTGCTTGGAAAGGAATTTTGTTTGTTTGTTTAGTTCCTTGTACAACACACAGGTACAAGATGTGTGTAATCACTCCACCCTTATTTGTGGAATTCATAATGTGGTTTATAGAAATAGATAGATAGATAGATAGATAGATAGATAGATAGATAGATAGATAGATAGATAGATAGATAGATAGATACTCTACTTTATTTATCAGGTTAACCAGTTTGTCTTCCATTTCTTTGTATGCACTGGCTGTTTGGTTGACAGAATTCCTTTTGTCTTGATCTCTTCCAGAAGGTCAAGCAGTAATGTCAGCGGTTTCAACAGTGAAATGTGTGCTGACGATCAATCGGTAGGTCTCATTCTGGCCTCTGCGATGACCGCTAAGAGGCTGGCTCACTTTTATTCAAGTAAAAGCCCATTCCAATGTTGTCGTCCATCATTCGTTTCATATGACATGCACAGGATTTGTTAGTACTTAAAGGTATGTGACTGTGCTATAATCCTTTTTATAAATTATTTTCTTTAACCGAACTGTCTGTCTACCCTTTAGCTTAACGAGGAGCCCCTAGCCATGAACCAGGAGTCTCCCTCTCAGGAGTTAGTTCCCCTGAAGAAGAGGCGGACGCGCATTTCAGACAAGCCCAACTACTCCCTCAACCTATGGAGTATCATGAAGAACTGTATTGGCAAAGAGCTGTCCAAGATCCCCATGCCTGTGAGTAGATTACTCAACAACCTGTGTGACACTGTTAATTAGTGGGTCTGGCCAGTGAAGGCCTCGGGCAGTTTCACATTGCTTATTTGTCAACCCTTTGGTGTCCCTTTGTGCTGTTGCAACAAACATTTAAAAGATGCATCTTTACGGGCACCAGGGCTATTTTAAATCTCTCGTCGGCAAGTCGCCATCTTCTGACGCCAGCATGCTTTTGTGTCGTCGCCTTTCAAAAAACAGCCCATCCCTTTTCTTGGCTCCCATACGAAGTCAACAACATTCTGTGAAGGTGTTTCCAGGTGTCAAGCCTTGTGTGTCTATTTTAAGCCAAAGCCTTACTGTAAATGCAGGTCGAGAACTTTACTTAGATTTATTTTATTTGTTCGAAACAATCAGGCTCCTCAAAATGCATCTAGGCAGAATGATGCAGACAGGCGGGTCCGCCAGACCTGTCTCCTGCATTCATTGACACAGCACACATAACACCATAATTGATGATAATTATAATTGCTATTCATTGAGAATCCTTTCAAGCCCTGTACACATCACACAACAAAAGAAAAAAAAACATGAACAATAAAGTCAGCTTCAATCCAACATGAGACCTGATTAATGTAACATTAAATGACATAAACGATTTGCCATGCTTATAAAAGAATTAAAGCGTGGATATAAACAATCATTATAACGAGGACGACTGTGCCTTCCCTACATACCAACGTTACGGCATGCTGATTCAATCATCATCAATGATACAATAATCAACTCATTTTACAAACGGTACATTTTTACCGAAGTAGAGCTGGACCAGTATCACCTTATTACACATTGTTGTTTGTGATGGTTGCTAAGTTAGAAACCAAAACAGAAATGCCAAACTGGGTTCAACGACATTTAAAAAACATTTTACGTCATTTCTGTAGCAGAGAGCACAATGGAGTTGATTGTTACACTGTAAAGTCTTGCTCAGGGTGTGAATGAAAAATATAAGAGGTCTGTTTGTATATTTTATGTTTTGAAAATTACTATTACTACTGCTATTGAGCCCATACAATGTTTAAGATTGTTTTAATATCCCCAACTATGAATATCAATAACCCAAAATGCCATACCTAAAAATAGTGAGAGAATTTTTACTTTGTGTCATGCTGGTACACTCACAGCCTGGTGCTGCTACATACTTAGCCTTGGTACCATTAGCTCAAACATGATTTCATATGTGAATTTCTCTGGTCTCCCCGTGCAGGTGAACTTCAACGAGCCCATCTCCATGCTGCAGCGTCTGTCCGAGGACCTGGAGTACCACGAGCTGCTGGACAAAGCTGCAAAGTGCCAGAGCTCCCTGGAGCAGATGTGCTACGTGGCCGCCTTCTCCGTGTCCTCTTACTCCACCACCGTCCACCGCACGGGCAAACCCTTCAACCCTCTGCTGGGCGAGACCTACGAGCTGGACCGCCGGAGAGAGAGCGGCTACCGCTCCCTCTGTGAACAGGTGAGGGGGGGGGGGGACTAGCATAGAACAGCTGCAGTTACATACAGTTTAAGACAGTTCTGTGTGCGCACAAACAGTACGGACTGGTAGCTGATCGTGAGGAGACATTCACTGTTTTTGACAAAGTGATTTGGACAAACAAGTGTTCCCCAGAATCACTGACTCCACCTTTTTAAAACTGCCCAGAATAAATGACATAGAAAAGTAATAACGAATAAATAATCAAAAATAAATCAATGAATAAATAAAGAACTCATATAAGAATACAGGCTCCGGTAAGATAGACGGAAGTGAAACTGAACAAAGGATGAATGTCAGGAAGGATGACTTTGAAAAATACAATTGAGTCAGTGTTTTTTTGCTTCCTGTTTTTCAATGTATTTGGGCATGCACTTCTAGCATTCATTGGAGGAACAGAAGGGCAGCTTAATACTAACCTCATTATAAGTAATGGGAGAATACATGTCTTGAGATTTTGACATACAAATTCGAGGAACAAGAAAGAGTTGAACAAAAAGTGCATTGTGTAATTATTTAAAATTGGTGCAAGAAAAATAAATCCAGCCTGATAAATAATCCTGTAAAATGTGCTTTTCAGGCATTACATCCAGTGATAGCAGCTGTGGACATGGCTGTATTAAGAGCATGAGCTTTTTACATATTACTATACTGGTTCAGCTCAGTCCCAAAGGCTCTAAATTGGATTAAATAAGAGGGACTAACAACTCAATATTATTTTAGATGAGTAATATAATTGGATTTGAGTTTTATCCTGGGGATTTTCATATAACAGCAGGGATTATTTTCTCTATACTTCTGTCCGTCAGTGCCACTAAATAGGATTCCTAACTTTTAAAGCAACAATACAATAATTCTATCGAGACATTTACAAAGTGTCCATAATTGTCCACAACCAATATCATTGATGTTTTCAGATATCTGGATAAGTAAGAAAACATTGAACAGACAGACGTTTGAATGGCATTTTGTACCAGGTGTTTGGCCATCAGTGCATTGCAGTCAGAGACCATAAGGTGGCGCCAAAGCCCACCAAACCAAACTGTTCAATATTGTTGCACAGAGGACCTTTTAAAGGTGCACTATGAAGTTTCAGGGGAGGGGGATGGGTTTATATGTGCTAAGCCTGCAGTTAGTTTACAAAGCACATTTTTCTCTACATCTCATTCTTAAAACAAAACAAAATCATTTTGATGCTCCTGGAACCAAATGATCTTGTGAGGAAAGCTTTGTTTATTCAGTTATGAGAATATACCTTACAAAATGTTCACTTCTCTGACACATCTGACACACACAAAGCAGTAACACTCAGTGGCATAGTTTTTGACGGCCTAATGTTTAAATAATTTATTCGAATCAATCTTGTGCGCTTCACACGCTTCACACGCTTCTCTGCTGTCCCAGGTGAGTCACCACCCCCCGGCTGCAGCGCACCATGCCATATCAGATCGCGGCTGGACTCTGAGGCAGGAGATCACGGTCGCCAGCAAGTTCCGGGGCAAATACCTCTCCATTATGCCCTTGGGTAAGAGACAGTCTGTGTATCTAACACACCCTGAGGTTTTGATAGTGACACTGTAATGGGCGCGACACTTAACACGGTGAACTGATTCCTGAACTAGAACTTATAATTAAGAGTCCTTTTATTCGACGTGTGATTAAGGCTCAAGGAATGCATCGAACACACGCCCTGTCTTAATAGACTCTGCCACCAACTAGAGCGACAATCGCTTTGTTATGTGACATTGATTGATTGATTTTTGCCACTCACGCATATCCCTCCCTTCCTTGCAGGCACAATTCACGCCATCTTTGAAAGGGGCGACAATCACTACACATGGAAGAAAGTCAACACCACAGTGCACAACATCATTGTAGGGAAACTATGGATCGATCAGGTGAGACTGATGGGTTTGAATGGAAGGTGACGCGTTTAAGACAAAGCTTTGAATTAATGGCAGGACCCCCAGGTTTAGTTTTAACAAAAGTCCTGTCCACATTCAAAGCTGGACGCTCAGTAAATATTCTGGAAATAATTTCTTGATTGACAGATGGATTTGACAATAAAAGGAGAAAAAAAAGGATTTATCCCAAATTGATAATGACTTGACAAAACACAGTCACCACTTGACAGACATCTTTTGACTGGTGACAGCAGACATAATATTATTGCATACTGGCAAGAGGAAGCGTTGCAGCTATAAACACTCACACTACCGTATATCCCTTCTATTATTATCATTTGCATTTTACTCCTGTTCATCTTAATACATTTACACTAGTCCGTCGGAACAGCCTTAAGACTTTACTACTTTGCATTTCACTTCACATACTGTTTGTGTATGCAGACTCTAGGGTGAAATGAAACGTTCACAGTCTCAGTAATTTCTCTAAAACCTTTCTCTCTCTCTCTCTCTCTCTCTCTCTGTGTCTCTCTCTCTCTCTCTCTCTCTCTGCCAGTCAGGGGAGATTGATGTAGTAAACCACACCACCGGAGACCGCTGCCACCTGAAATTTGCTCCATACAGCTACTTTTCCAGAGATGTGGCCAGAAAGGTGAGACAAAAGGAGACCATTGACCATTTCTTCTTCTCTGCGTTTTGTCAACCAAACTACAGTTGTGTTAAAGGGATTGTGTCCACGCAGTCATTTAAAGGAGTTTGGTTGAGACGTTGCTGTAGTAGAAGTCAGCATTGTACTGTTGCAGAAGGGGCCAGCCAAAAAAAGGCATATATCGGCATATATATAAATGCCAACCCTAAAAAATAAATATCCAATGTGCACAAAATTCAGCATATCAGATCAGCAGTGAAAAATCCTACATTCAGCATACAATTAAGGGATAATTATTATTATTATTTTTTAGATAAGCATTTATGTACGTGGTGAAAAATCTTTCTTCTCCTGGCCCCATCTGCAATAGTACAAGGCTGACTTCTGCTACAGCGACGTATCCCCAAATCTTTTTTAAATGACTGCGCTGACCGCCATCTCCATAAGGTAACAGACTAACTATGCATTAGTACCTCATACCAACCCCACTAAAAATACAAGTATCCCTCCCCTATTTCTCTTTCTTTACTTATTTCATATTGCATTGTTGAAGTAACCCGATCCCCAAGAATGTAATTGCCAACAACTGCGGCTGTAATCATTGTGCATACGACAATTAAACACTTTTGATTCTCTTGAATCTCAGGTGACAGGTGTGGTGATGGACAAGGACGGGAAGGCCCACTACGTGCTGTCGGGGACGTGGGACGAGAAGATGGAGTTTTCGCGCGTGATGCAGAGCAGCCGCGGGGGGGAGAACGGCGCGGAGGGCAAACAGAAGACCGTCTATCAAACCCTCAAGGCCAGGGAGGTGTGGAAGAGGAACCCTTTACCGTAAGTACTGTTAAGTACAGCACTAGGTGTGTCCATATAAACCCGTGCCATACACGACAGTTCTATAAATAACAAAACTGCCTAGTCAGTCCCGGCAGGAAGGGCCAAAAAGTTCTCCAACTCTACTTACTGTACTCAATGTACAATACAAAGAGAAGATTTCCTGTTTGGCTGTTGAGAGTCGGCTCTGAATCACAACTTTTTTTTTTATGATTCTGCCCTGTCACCTCCTCATTAGAATTAAGACTTCACACACACCTTATGATCTCTAGAATATGACAATCTGAAAAAGGACAGCAGTGAACAAAGCAAAAAGAAATCACCTACCGTACAAAATATTTTTAACTTCACATTTTAACCTTAAAAGAATAACAAAGACAGCAACAATCTTTTCTTGCTCTTAAGAATTTGATCAAATTTTGAGCAATACTACTCTGTACAATAGAGGGCAGTAGCTACACTTAGAAGTATCCTTATCTCCCCACGGCTGCCATGGTTACTTCAGTGATGACTTATTGTGATGGAGTGTCTACGTCACTAACAGGGCGGCTGCAACACACACAGACACTCTCACACACTTAAAAGACATTCCCCTGCCCTTACACAGCATCACTCACTGCATTGCTATGGCAAGATATATTCCCATTCACACAAATATTTCACACATCCACTCACTTTCCGGTGTTGACACAGCCACATACACACCTGCGTACCTTAGGCTTTTCCCCCACAGTGCTGCTTGATCTCTACTCCTTGTTTCTGCGTATTTAGTAATTATGTGTCTCTCATTAGAAAACATCTAGCATTATTTTAACAAGGACATTCTATTTAATATTTAAAGCTCCTTTTAATACATACAATTCAGCCTGAACAATAAACATTAAGACATTTTAGAAGAAGGTTGCAATCAATACAATAAAACAGATTATATATTTTAATGGGGAAAAAAACACATCAGAATCACACGTCGTAAACCCACGACACAAAACTTTTTTCCTTACGGCCTCTGGAAAGCTGGTCTAAAATAGTAAAAATCAATAAATGGTATCAAAGTGGTGTCTCAATACACTTCTACAAAAATCTGATATAAAATAAATGTTCATACATATTATAAAACGTACTTTAAAACAATTAGCTTCTATACTGTCTAGACCGTTTACCAGGACTGTGTGGGCTTGGCTGTATCAAACTAATTAATTTTTTTTTTTTTTTAAATGTATGAACTCTCTGTCCTCTGGTTCCTTTCATGACACTCTTAAACATGCCATTGTTCCCCCTTTGCAAAAACCCACTTGGATCCCCCTTTACATTAAACACAGAGAATTTTTATCTAAAGTTCTGGAGAAGGTAATGTCCTCACAGCTGATTTCTTTCATTTAGTGTTTTTTTTATTTTTTTTTGACAACTTCCAGTCTGGTTTTAAAGCACATCATAGCACAGAGATTCATAGTTTGAAGGATTTTGTGGATTTGGTTTGACTTTTTTAAATTTTTTTCAAATTATATATATATTTTTGTCCACCAACGCATAGATAGATACATACAACACACAGTCAGAAAATCCAAACAAAACAAGAAAAACAATCCTAACAATAACACTAATAATAGTATAAATAACAATAATGGTAAAAACAATAATAAGACAAAAAAAAATATATCAAATAGAATAATCAGGACAGGGGCTTCAGGCGCTGCAGTTGTGTGATCTTTGCTCCACCAACAGGGAGGGAGCAGAGACCATGTACTACTTCACTGACCTGGCCCTGACCCTTAACGAGCCCGAGGAGGGGGTGGCGCCCACCGACAGCCGGCGGCGGCCTGACCAGCGGCTCATGGAGGACGGGCGCTGGGACGAGGCCAACGCCGAGAAGCAACGCATAGAGGAGAAGCAGCGCAACGTGAGGCGCGAGAGAGAAAGGGAAGCCGCTAGCCAACGCACCTCCAGTCAGTCAGAAGAAGGTGAGAGACCCCCAGCCTTTGCTAATGCTTTAATTCTTTTTTGTTTTGTTTCCCTCTCTCAACTTTCATGGGGCAAATCTTAGAATTAAAGGGGTTCAAAAAACAACTTCTCTGTGATTCCCCCCTTTTCTCTCCCAAAAGCTGGCGATGAGGACGCTCTTATTGATCCCTCCTTAAAAAGCAAGTATTCCTATTTTTGTCTCTTTCCTTCCCCGCTGCCTTATGCTTGTGTTTTTTGCCAATCTTTCCATCTACGATGGGTCTTCACAGCATTCAAAAAAGCCTTGAATTTAATATTGAATTTCGCTGCAAAGTATTAAACATCCTTTATAAAAGTATTACATTTATTGTATTATATGTTTTTAAAAACTTGGAGAAGGGTCGTTGTGTGACAAACAAGCACTTTTAGATTTTGATATGAGGAGTATTCCGTACTTAAGGTATTGTTACAGTACATAATGAGTATATTAATGTGAGTTTATAATACATTTTCTTTATTAAAGGTACCTTAAAATGCGTCATTATTTCCCTTCTTCTTTTGACAGCATGGCATTGATGTTGTTTGTTAACTTTCATTTTAAGTAGCATTAGGCCATATGATAAAACGTTTTAAATTTAACTTGGAGATCCCTGTGTTCTTTTGGGGGGGGGTAACATCATTTTTCTGTCTTTTTCAGGCGCACCTCACGAAACCCACCTGGCCCTTTGGTTTGAGCGCTGCGAGGACCCGATCAATGGCGAGCCGGTCCACATCTATAAGGGCGGCTACTGGGAAGCCAAGGAGAGCGGCAGCTGGGAGGGCTGTGTGGACATATATTGACCTCGGCATTGACTGTAAAAGTCCCCTGAAAAGAGACCCATCCATTGAAAGCTGCCTGGTGGATTGCTACTGCCAAGGCTGGCTTGTCCTTCCCCTCACCCCACACCCACTCGCTCTGCCGGCTGCCTCCCTCCCTCCTATCAGCAGCTCTCTGTTCTAGGAGATATATCCCGTCGCTGACCACCAGAGGGAGTGCTAGGTTCGGTTCCTTTTCTCCTTGTTGCTGTCAAACATATGACTGGAATGAAAATGTTTGTGCTGCTTCGACTGGGGGGGGGGAGGGGTCAGGCTGAAGAGATGGGGGACAATTGACATGGGCAGAGCTTCCAAATTCACAATAGATACATGTTTTTTTTAGTCTCTCTGCTCAGGTCAGAAGAGGTTTATTGCTGATAACAATATGTGAGATAATGTAATGTTCCTATTGTCATCCACAGCCGTGTGTGCTTTGTAATAACTCTGAGGAAAAAAAAAGAAAGAAAAAAAAGTGGGGTGAGACCTGGTTAATATATACATTTATATATAAATATGATTGAGATAATTTCATTCAAAATGTCGACTGGTGGCCTTCAAGATGTTTGCGAGGTTTTTTCTTGTGTATCACTCTGATTTAGTGTCTTAATGTAATGAAGTGAAGGTTTCTAGTGTGCTTGTGTGTATGACTGCATATCTGCTCTTCCATCACTTTACAACGCTGCCACTGTGCAGTATACTGTGTTAAAAAAAGAAAGAAAGAAATGAGTGTCAAAAATACTGGGTTGAACCTCCACACTGTTATGTTTAATAGTTAGACATATTTTTTTCTTTACAAAAGCCTGGTGGAAATTATGTTGATAAAACATTTTGATGTTTCTACGAGGCCTATACAACTGTTCTCTGCGCCTTAGAAATGAGCAACCTGCTCTTACTTGTATTGACATCACTACTGATGCTAGCCTTTGTAGCTGGTTTCTTGTGCAAATGTTCAAACTTTGAAGAAATAGTTGGGAAATTATAACAGAGCAGTAAAATGGCAAAAAAAAAAGAAGCCTTTTCCACTGCTCACATTAGTGTAATTTTATTCAATAACAATGAATTTGCACAAGATTTTGAATAATGTCTGGCCAATTTGAGTGAATGGTAAACAAGTAACATGACAGTAAAAATGTTTTTAAGAAGTGTGGGTTACTGCGTGATTTTTTGTGTTGAGGAACACAGACAAAAGAGCATAGAAAACAAAAGTATATGCGTTGGTGAGAATAAACGTTACACCCTTGTGTATCTGCTGAAGAGTTCATACATTATGCAAGTAGATTTTGACACCAAAAACATGGGATATAATGTGTGTGCGAGTGTGTGTGTATTTGCGTGTGAATTTCATAATTTTGTTTGTAAGTGTACTTAAAAATTAAGAATAAAGAAGCAAAGAAGCTTTGCAAATAACTATGATTTTATAAATGTATAGAAATTCATATTATAGTATTGACAACTGTAAGGTAGTTTTTTTTTCTTGTACTTTTGGTTCCTCATATTAATGGGAGAGGACTGTCTTCATTTTCAGAAAAAAGGGACTTTACAAACTTAACTGATATGGGGAGATGTGACATTGTTCAGTATTTTGTATTAACAAAGAAAAATAATCTGTAATAAACAAATGCTGTGATGTCAAACCAATATCTTTTGATACTGTTCTTTGGATTTAGTTTGTTCCAACAGTTCCATTAGTTTTTATTAGGTAACACAATTAAAACATTTGCCAAATCAATTCTTTAGTGTTTCTGTCTTCATTAATAGTCGAATAATAAAATGATTAAAAACAATTGAAAACATGATCCCATTAGTTAATGTTTCAGTTGAATTTGTTCTTAATATTAGTATTAGTGACAACAAAACTGGACTTCCAAGCAAATGCCATACAATGCTACAATCAAGGGCCATATCACAATATGTAAGGTCACAGTAACCTTTGACCTCAAATCTATTCAGCTCATCTTTGAGTCAGAGTGGACATTTATACAAAGTTAGCAGGAAATCCTGTTCTCGAGATATTTCGCTTGCAATATTCAAGGTCACAGTGACCTTGACATTAAAAATATAAAGAGTAAATCCTCAAGTCCAGGTTTTGAGTTTTTGCCAAATTTTGACCAAAATCCCTGTTCCTGAAATATTGTGTTAATAAGACATGACGTTACACTGTCCTTGACCTTTGACCTCCAGAATCTAATCAGATAATTTTTTTTGACATTTGTACAAAGTTGGAAGAAAAATCCTCAAAGCGTTCATAGGATAACCAGTTCACAAGAATGACTCGGATGGACAGACGAACCCGAAAACAGAGTGCAATTTGCGCAGAGGCATACAAACAGCAAAGAAATGACATAGTAATTTATTTGTAATGTAAAAGGTTGACATATAACAAAAATATGGAAACCTCCAAAATAACAAGCATACGAAACTGCATTTTGAAAACTGATTTAACCTGCTATTTACACCTTTTTCTTTAGCAGCCAACCTCCTTGTATTTGCAGCCTAAGACTAAATCAAGTGTTCTATTTAAATCACCGGTTGGTTCTTCAGTTGTTATTTTTCCCTTTCACTGTATACAGTACACACCACTGGCACCCCCTCATGCTGTGTCATGCCAGCAGATTTATTTTCAGCCAATTTTTCTGAAAGGCAGACTGGAACCTACCATCCTATACATGCTTTGCGGCAAAGACAAACAGGGATTCGGGGAGGGGCTTGCGCTCTCTGTGGACCTCACAGCTGTTGGGACCAAAAGGAAGCAAAGACCCAATGCAGCGCGTCATTGCTCTGGACACACCCTGCCTCTGATACAGCGTGGTCCAGTGCAGTGCGGTGGACATTGAGGTGGTGGACAAGCGGTGAGAGTTTGCATAGCGGGCAGACCAACACAGCCTGTAACAGAGGGGAGGGATGGGAATGCTGAATCAGTGAAAAACTGCATGAAAGCCTGGGAGAGGGGTTGGAAGAGGGAGAGAGAGAAAGGTAACGGCCAGGGTAGACCAGGGTAAGATGCACAGTACAGTATGATGCCTCGTCATCCATTATTTGTGAGTGCCGAAACAACAGTTCACCCTCTTTTACCTCAAGCTTTCCTCTTCAGTTAAGAGACTTTTTTTTTTAAACAGACTTTTTTAAATCTCAGTGCTGCTTTAAGAGTTACAGGGGTATATTTCTTGGGTTTTAAAAAGCCGGAACTGGCCCCCCCTTTTACAGTGTCCAGCAAGCCAGAAACATTTGAGGTAAGGTTTCACAAATCCATATATCTCTCTGCTTTTATGCTTGCGGTGTTCATCTACAATGTGTCCCAGTGAGTGACATCAACACTGGAGCCACTGATTGGCTTAACATCCTACTGAGTGACACATGAGGGGGGAACAAATGTTGTGTGTTGTGAATGTAATTACATAATTGACCCTGAATGAAAAAGGGTAACAAAATGCCAATACAAAAAGTTGCGCATGAACCTGAGAAAATGCCAGCTCAATGTGTGCATGCGCTGCTCAAAACTAAACACATGACGTCAAGAAGGGCTGCGTATTGGCAAGGACTTCACGATACGATACGCATCACGATACTTGGCTCACGCTACGATATCTCACGATACATTGCATATTGCGACATATTACAATATTCCACATAGTTCAATGAAAATGTAAAAACAGAGCTGAAATACAAGTTGCTGTGTAAGATCTGTGTGGTCTTAATACATCACATCACTCTATTGATAATGGAGCGCAAATTTCCTTTGCTCTCAGTCCGATGGAGGTGGACAAGGTGGCGTGCTTGCCCAGGTTGTCCCGGGTGGCTGTGTGCGGCGGTACCCACGGCAACGAGCTGTCCGGGGTGTACCTGGTGAGGGAGCTGCTGAAGGAGGAGAAGAAGAAGAAGAAGAAGAAGACCATGGAAGTGGTGGAGAAAGAGAAAGAGGTGGAGGAGGAGAACGGAGGAGAACCCCTGTCTGTGCTGACGGTGCTGTCCAACCCGCAGGCCACGCAGCGCTGCCGCAGATACGTGGACACGGACCTGAACCGCTGCTTCACCCACGCCACCCTCAAGTAAGTGGGAAAGCTTTTCTAGTGTCCCAGCCACTATAGGGGGGATCCGGTGGGCTTTGGAGGCCAGTAACTGAACTGAGTTAAACTTTATTTTGAGCCAAAATATTCACTATAGCCTAATTTAAAATATATTTTATTCGAAAACCAATTTTTTTCCCCCCTTTTAAACTTTGTGCGCAACGTAAAAAAACAGGCCACAAAACAAGCATCCTATCGCTATGCATGTGCGTCTGGTGCATTGCTTTGACGCATCTAAAACCAAATGCTTCACATAGATATTTGACTTCAACTTATACTATTGATGTGTGTCCGTCCATCATGTAGCAACCCTTCTCCAAGTTAGTCTCTCTTCGAATATATATATATGTCTGTGTTTATGTAGGAAGGAGCGCCTCTACACACATTGATATGAGTAAAGCATGATTAAGGGGGGGGGCCCATTGACTGGCCCAGACATTTGTGATCAGGGTAGATCAGGGTATCCGATGAGGAAGGTGTGATTGGATTTGTTTCTCTCTGCTTCCCCAGCGCTCCCCTATCAGACCCGGCCCCGTACGAGATGGTCCGATCCAGACAACTCAACTCCTTGCTGGGTCCCAAGGGGAGTCGTGAGGCGGTGGACCTGGTGTGCGACCTTCACAACACCACCGCCAACATGGGCCTGTGCCTCATCGCCTACTCCGCCAGCGACTGGGTCTGCCTGCACGTATTCAGACACCTGCAGGCAAGCACAAAACAGTTCCCTACACACACACAAACGCACCCACACACATCCACACACACGCACGCGCGCACACACACACACACACACACACACAGTAAAATAAATTCACCCTGCAAAGCATCAAGAATTTAAAAGTCCGACACTTGTCACTTTCAGAGGCAGATGCCAGACGTACCAATGAGGTACATCCACTTTGACGTGCCCAATAAAGAATCGTATTCCCTCGATTCAGTGGGAAAACATGGCTTTGGTAGGTTTTGAGATGTTAACAAAAAAAAACACCTGCGTACCAAAGGTATTTGAATACAAGCTAATCTATTTTATCTGTCAGCTAAGAAATGCTTTTCCCCCCGCAGCCATGGAGATCGGCCCCCAGCCCCACGGTGTGGTGAGGTCAAACGTCTACACGGCAATGAAAGATGGCGTGCAGCACATGCTCGATTGGGCCCGTTCCTTCAACTCAGGTGCCATGAAAACACTAGTCGCCATCGAGCATAATCCCCAATATACTCCCACCAAATGTATTGTAAGCGCCCTCCCCCACCTTTGCTTTCTGCCCTTTTCTGCTTTCATTTTCAGGTACTACTTTTGAAGGGGGATTCGTGGATGTGTTCACCATGGTCAAACACATCGACTACCCAAGAGACGGCGAGACTCACAACATCACAGCAGCCATCCATCCTCAGCTCCAGGTACAGTCAGAGAAGTGTTGCAGTGTGGTGTAAGGCTTTTGATGTACAAAGGCTCCCCACTTATTTCAGTAATAACAGACAATACAGTACATCTTATAAACATCCAGTACATTACCTTAATATACTGTAATGAAGACATGTGGAAAGTAGTAAGGGCCTTTTGTCCTCAGAACAATGATCTACCTTTGACTACAGGTACTTAAAGGATGACTCATATTTAAGATCTATTGTGTGAGTTAACCTGTTATTCGTGGAACATGAAAGGGAGTGTATGTTTGGGCGCATGCTCATTCCAAAATATAACATCACATAGTAGGCTGGTGTTGACAACAAAGGCAGGGTGAGGCCTATTGCTGTAGGCCTAAACTGGCCTCAGACAAAAGGAGCGTCGTAAAATCTAATGACGTCCACACCATGGTTTCCATAACATGAATACCCACTGAATGACACACCAAGCCTGTCTCTGTTTCTCCGTAACCCTTTATTTCCGTTTTTAGAAAAGGTTATATGAAAGAAATGTGTCATTTGGGATCAATCACAGAGTTCAAAGAACACATATTTGTAATTGCTCCAGTTAATTACTTTGAATGATTGTTAGTGTAACCTAGAGAGCCTTTTAGTCAGTGTGCAGCAGGTCAGTCAAAATGTAAAAAATGGATGCAAAAGGAAACTGAAGATCTAACACTAATGACAAATGTAGCAAGTGAGATAACATCAGTAGAATAGATACAGGTGAATTGAGTTGAAGGTACTTCATAATGTTTCCTTAGAATAGTGTTTCCTCAGAATAGTGTTTCCTCATTGTCCGGGGCTGTCATGAATGCCAGCCTTTTCATAGATGGCATGGCATTGTGAATTTCACAATGTAGTTTCTGTTGACGCTGTTTCACATGGGGAAAGATTTATGGTTATTCTTAGAGTTGTGAGTTTGTGGTGTTTGGCAGCAATCGTGGGAGAGAGGTTTGGCTTATCAGGCAAAGTTATTTGATGGTTATCTTATGTACAAAGACCAAGAGGAACTCACATGGCTGAACTCACATGGCATGAAATGAATGTTTACTTGCACATCAAACAGCAAAACCTTATCTTTTTTTTTCTTCAAATATTTTATTGTGCAGAGAGACAGAGATGAAATGGGGATTTGACACCATGAGTGACTCCTTATTCTAGGCCTCATAGAAGTGCATTCCCATATCACTGGAGCGACCGGTTAATGTCTCTTACAGTAGAGTTTCAAAACACATTCATAGACTTTTCAAAGAAAATTAAGAGTAAAATTTGAAGTCAATACATCTTTTACCAACAATTGGTCATAGACATAGAGAGCATTATACACGCTCGCCCATGAAGTTGGAATAAATAATTTTCTCATGAAATGATTGGGATAATGTGACTTATGCTTGAGAGATAAAGTCTATATCCTCTCATCTTCTCAAAACTGTAATGATCAATCTCATCCAAACATATCACATCCTGCTTGAGTGGTTTCCTGGATGCAGTCATCACAGAGGTTCTAACCACTTAATCGCAGCACCCTTTGTCTTTCATCTTTACGGTCAAGGGTATTGCCGATCTCATCAATAGAGACAACATGTGTTCAGTGCCCAAGCTTTGATGCAAGTGAGTGACATTTGAAAGGGTAATTTTGGACATTCCTATGCATGAAATCCACTCGAATTTCTGTTTCGTGTTAAATTGACCAAGGTTGAACATTTTTAAACAAAACCCTTACTATTTTTCAATACCCCCAATTTTGTCTGAATTCACCGTTTGCAAAGGTTAATTGTGGATTAATTTTCACTGTGATATGTTTGGATGATATTGATCAATAAAGTTTTGAGAAGATAATACACTTTATCTATTGAGAATAAATCACATTGCCAGTGAGTTTGAATATTCCTTGGCTGGGCTAACGTTACCACAGAGATGACACTGCATGTAGGCCTATGCAATGCTGGCAGCATTAGACCAACAGGAAAACCTCTAGCTTTTTTTTTTGTTCTAACTTAGAATTGTTGAAGCATTAATCCCTGATAGTTGCCCCGACTGCAAGCCTTTACACAAGTACAGGGGGAGGAATAGAAAGTAATAACACAAGCAAGGACCGTAGAAATAAAAATGGAGGGGGACAAAGCAAACTGAGGCCAAAGGCTCAAGTAAACAGATGGTGCTTGAGAAGTTTTTTTTGAAAGTGTATTTGAAAGTTGTAGTCCCATCATTTAATGTTCAAACAAGTGACAGTAAGACTCATAACACCGATGCAGCCATTCATCCTAGCTCCAAAATGAAGTCGGAGAAGTGTTTGTGGCTTATTCAGGCTTACATGAAAAGAAGACGCTATAATTATGTACATTGGAATACACCAGGGAATTGAGCCAGTGATTAATAAGAAAATACAATGTACCTCATTAACATTAACCAGTGTACAATAAAGTACAGGAGAGAGTATTACATAAATTAGGCTACATGGGCCTACATGCCTTTTGAACCATAAGGAGCCTTTGATGAAAGGAAAACGAACATGCTGAATCATGTTCAACATCTGTTGACGTGGGTCCGCCTGCTATTCATTAAACGTCTCCATTTGTTTGGGAGTGTACAGTATGTGTGTGCGTGCGAGTGTATGTGGCTGCATATTCATTGTAAAATATTAAAGCACGTACAGCATTAGTGTACACAATACAGGGTGAGGCTTCTTCCCTGTCAACTGGCCTCATACCAAAGAGAACCATGACCACGGATGACTTGAACAAATGCTTCTCAAATCCACTGTAATTAAGGGCAAGTGATTAACACAGAGTTGAATGCAGTCGGTAAACTTGTGTGATGTCGGGAAGTCTACTGGGTGATACATCGTCTTCTTCTGTTTTTCCTGTAGGCTAACACTTTATTTGACATTATTAAAAAGTAGGCCTATTATATATAGGCTATAGATAAATATTTAATTTGGTATTAATTACAGTTATTATTATGAATGGGTTTCAATTGCTCCACTTTAAATTAATTATTTTGAATTATTGCTAGTGTAAGCTTTGAGCCATGGTCAGTGCACAGCAGTTCCGCTAAATGGGGAATTTATCCACGGACAGGAAAACAATTAAATAATTTGGGTTTACATGAAGAAAAAAAGATGTTTGAATACACCAGGGAATTTAGCCAGGGATTAACAATACAATACAGTGAATGTTATGTAGGCTACGTGTTATAAACCAGCTAAAAATAAAGTGCAGGGAAGCTAATTACAGTTCGTAAAACATTTCCCTTTGTTTAGGAGTGTATGTGTGTGCATGGGAGTGAACTTGTTCATTCGTGTGAACAAGGCTAGCTTCATACCAAAGAGCAACGTGACGCCTAATCATGTACACAACATGGTTTTAAAAGCCTTCTAGTCTCACAATTTCATCCTTTGTATCTAATTTTTCTTCGTTGTGTATTTTGATGATTTGTATTTTAACAACGTTTTACTTCTGAGTACCGAAAGTCCGTATCTGTCAATATTGTTTCAGTCTTGAACTGACAAATTTATTTTCAACATTGTATAACGACCTTATTCTCGAAATTGTATTTCCACTTTATTTTCAAAATGCGGACTATATTCTGGAAGTGCATATTGAAAATTAAGAAAAAGAAATATTTTCCATGGCCCAAATCCTCTCCCAAAATACCAGTTTACAGTAAATATTTATATATATAATTGATATATGTGAATTGGGCTTACATCTTGCAAAGGTGACCAGTATCAATCAGCCTAATTGTCTGCCCTTCACCCCCCTTAGGACAGAGACTTCTGCCTGATCCACCCTGAAGAGCCACTGTTTCAGACTTTCGCAGGTGAAACACTGAGGTACAAAGGCAAGGAGCCTCTTTATCCCTTCTTCATCAACGAATGTGCTTACTACGAGAAGGGCATAGCACTTTCCTTGGCCAGAAAAAAGCGTGTGACTATTCCTGCCGTCCGGGTGCAGACAGAGCAGGAGCAACTAGCTAACCCCCAGGGATATGCATCAGAAGAGGAAGAGGAGGAGGAAGAGGAGTGAGGATGGACTTTAAAAAAAAATGACATGATGTGACTATGAAATAAAGTTTACAAAAAGCTTTTATTGCATTGAAAGCAGATGCTTGGAGCCCGCATTTGTACACTCGCGCAAACACACACACACACACACACACACACACACACAATATTTAAGTGTACAATGATCCACCGTTTGGAGCTCACAACTGGGAAATGAACAACACATTTACAGCAGATTCACAAAAGCACAGTCATCCAGTGGTATTTGCCATACGCAACAGTAGATTCAGGGATAGATACCTCCTTTAATTGAAAAGACATTATATGCAAAATAATACAATTTGATATAACACGAGAGCTTACCCACACACAGTGCATCACGTTATAGATTTTGTGAAACCGTGTGATATATTTCCACAGACGCATAGCATGGCATTTAGGGTAACAGTTTTCTTTTTACTAAACATATTCTGTTTTTGGGACATTTACATTGTCAAAAAATAGAAACTACTGACCACTACAGTAATATTCCAGGATATGTTCAAGAATCATTGAAGTGCAAAGGAAACTCTAGCGTTCCACAATATGGCCTTTAAATTACATTCACAATGCCTAAAAAAGGGATACATTGTCCTTTAAATCCTGTTGAATTATAATAATGATGGTAACAAATGAAATATAAATAAATAAACACATATACATTATATAAATAAGCACAACTGAATTGACAAAAGGATGTGGATACTAATTTTTACAACATGGCAGGGGAAGAAAACAAAACAAAAACAAACAAAAAATGCAAAATGGTGAAAAACCATGTCTAAAAAAGATGTCTCTTATTGTAAGTTTACTAGAAAATCAGTGAAAATGTTCCAAACATGCTTGTGGGTAAACCAAATATAAACAAACAGTCAGACCTAATAATGGCCATGAATAAATGCTATATATAAAAAAAAGAAGGGTGTACGGATATCTTTTGCAATAACAGAAACATGGATACAGCAAGAGTCATCGCCTGTCCACGTGCTCTCCTTCATTGAAGCTCACAACCCCCTCACGGTGTTTTGGAGCAGCTGAATTGAAAGGCTAATCACAAAACAGCAAAGGAAAACACGATCGGGGTGTGTACTGTACAGAGCATCTGAACTTTAATGGCAGGTATTTGAGTGCAACAAAAGGGGAACCGTCACCACACCCCACTGTTAGAACTGGGTGTGCTCATAGGTGAAACTTGTTTATGTGAACCAGAAGAAGTCAGTGAAACAGAAGGGTGTTCTTTAAATAGACAATGTCCTATTCCATTCAGTTAAAGTCTTCATCTGGTGAAAACGTGGAGTGCTTGGACTTGATGGTGACAACATTGCATAGGGAATACAGCAACACCAGTATAATCAAGTTGGACAGGGCTGAGAATCAGGTTAAAGTTCAAGCGAGCACACACAATAAATGTCAGTAAATTATCCCTCAGAGCAAAAGGAAAGCCTCACTTAACCTATCTCTGCCTGTATTACTATGCTTTTCTTAACAGGTTACCAGGTTAAGCGATGTCACTGCATTCCCAAAGGCATTGTAATAGCTTTTCAGCTTGGTGTTAAAGGGATAGTTAAGTATTTTTAGAAGTGGGGTTGTATGAGGTACTTGTGCATAGTTAGTTTGTTACCTCATGGAGATGGCTGTCAGCGCAGTCATTGTAAGGAGTTCAGGCGAGATGTTGCAGTAGCGGAAGTCAGCATTGTACTAATGCAGAGCAGGCCAGAAGGAAAAAATCATTCTCCACATATATAAATGCTTACCTAAAAAAAAATAACCATTTAATTGTACACAAAATGTAGGACTTTTTTAAAATGCTGACTGCAAACTGATAAGCTGCACAGCACTAGCCTGGTCCTACCAGACCATCGTACTTCATTTCATTTGTAGAGAGGGTCTGGAATCGCTCAATTGACAAACGTTAACTCACTTGAAGGCGGGTGTCTGTTGAAGTCTAAAACTATTGGATCTGCCCAGTGCCACTCTGGATCTGCCAACCAATCGCAGTCTGCGATGACAAAATCCTAAATTTAGTGGATAATTATTTTTTAGGTAAGCATTTCTATATATGGTGAACACCGTTTTTCTGCTGGCCACATCTGCAACAGTACAAGGCTGACCTCGGCTACAGTCTCTTCAAAACTCCTATTATCGCAAACAACTCTACTGAGCTATCCCTTTAAGTTACTCTGAATCCAAGATATGTCACCTAACACGCATCTTTTTTTCTGGTTGACCTTTTTTCAAACCAATTCTATAACCCCTAGAGAGATGAAAATCAAATCTTTTTAAAATACATTTTAAGGTGTTTTTCAACTTTTATTTTGAAAGTTGAAGAGGTACAGAGTGGGAAAAGGGGGGAAAGAGGGATGACATGCAGCGAACGGCTTCAACCAGGGTCCACTGCGACAAGGATTGAGCCTTAATGGTTTGCGCTTTACCCACTACACCACAGGAGTGCCCCCGGAGAAATCTAATATTTTAATGCAGCACATAGGGGTCAACGCTAGAGAGTACATGCACTTGAATGCATCATAGGGCAAGAACGCACAGATTAACCTGCACCCAATTCCTCTGATCTTGGGTGTCAAGAGTGGGGGGTAGGGATTTTTAAACAGGACAGATATTTGGGGAGGTGAATGTCAAAGTCTATGCCACCCGGTAGGCGGTCATGCGGTAGTAGTTCTGACTGTGGCTGCGTGCGGCCCACACCAGCAGCGCGGCAGCCATCATGTGGAGCGGTGAGGAGATGAGGGCCAGGTAGAGGGACCAGCCCAGAGAGCCGTCCACCTTATCGGGCAGCATGGACACACGGTGGAGCAGGTCCATCCCCGCCAAGTAGCAGCACACCGTGGCTAAGGTGCACAGACCTACAGGGGCACAGAGGGAGGGGGGGAATTTTTAACATTTGTGAATGTTTTTTTTTTTTTAAAAGATAATTTTTGGGCATTTCCGCTTTATTATTAAACAGTTTGGAGAGACAGAGATTAAATGGGTTTGAGAGGGGAACGACATGCAGAGAACGACCCGGGCCAGACTCGAACCCGGGTCAGCTGCGACTGAGGGCCGACCCTCTATGGGGGGGGGGGGGGGGGGGGCTCTAATCACTTCATCACGAACGACCCCCCCAACTTTTGCAGTGCTTTTGCAAACTGGCCTTTTTTTTTTTTTTTTTTTTTTACAGCAGACATTTTTACCTGTCATAGAGGGGAAAGCAAAGGCGCAGCTGTGTTTGTGTTGTGTTTGCTGTCTGGATTGTGCCCCATTGCTTTAGTCGAAACAATGTTAAGCTAAAGGTCATTCAATGCTTAGTTGAAGGTAAACTCAGCTAAATTTTTTTTTCTGGCCACCGATATACTGAATGTCCAATATTCACTCTCCTTTAGCTGCGTTTTGTTCTCGTTTACATGCACAGCGACATTGCGATATTAACTCTGTTAAGATCATATTCGGAATGAGACAACACCATGTAAACAGAAGTTTCTGCTCACATTATTAAGCGTGTGCGTAAATAAGACTCAAAAGATAATTTCTTGCTTCAATCCTTTTTTTCCGACTATACGCTTGTAAACGCCAGTTTGATCACTTTATCATTGAACTTTGATCATACTAGTCAAATTTTATTATCTGATCCAATGCAGTTTACGACGCATGCCCTGGTTTACGGCTCTTAAACTAGCGATTGTAAATGAAACAATTGTGTGAACCTCCTTAAAAGAACAGGTGTCATTTTTGGTTGACAAAACCATGCAAGACAACGATAATGACAAAAGGAGTGTTCATTTTCCTAGGTCAGTAGTTATTACTGCCAACGTCATGACCCTTCTGCCACTACAAGTGAACGTCCCTGGTTTATTCAGATTATAATGATTGTAAATAGGAATATTCCCGTAGCAGCCGCTCATGTAAACACCTCATATGGAATGTTGTCCTATGGACCTTAATCGGAATATGCCGTGCATGTTAAAATGGTCATTGACGCAAATCACTGGGCCGTGAAACCAAAACAATGATCCGATTTTATTCGATGAGAGGAACTGCACTTGGATTAAAAGCTTCATCATCTTAATTATCAAACAGGGTTCGTACAGATGCTTGAAAGTCTGGAAAATGCTTGATTTTCAATCGAGTGTTTTCAAGGTTTGAAATGTGCTTGAAATCTGAACACTGTGCTGGAAAATGCTGGATTTTCTCTTTATTGACCAGTGTCGTAATTCAACAAATTTTTTTATTATGTAAATTTAAAAAAAATCTGTCGCAATGTTTTCTTCGCCACCGTCTTGTATGCACGAGTGCAGTTGCTCCCCGTGTTTTGTTTCCTGGCGCACGCGCCACACCTGGCGATCGCTCCAGGAATGATCCAGAACCACGAGTCGCTGCTCATGGACCTATTGCTCCCGATTACCATACCAGATATCTGTTTCCATTTGGTTATGACGAGGCCCTAATAACCGGCAGGCATAGGCTACTGTACGGCTGCAAAAAGTACCTCCAGCTGTAGCAGGCTACACAATGGGGGAATCGGCACTTAGAAGTCATGCAAAAGGTAAATCAGTTTAGAATTTTTTTTCGTTAAAACTTATCGGACAATGTCACTCTGGATGACTGTTCATTCGTGTTCTTTTTTGTAAGTTGCACCAAATCCCGAGTTTGTATGTGTTATTGACTTGTTGATACAAATAAATAGCATGCTAAATTGATGCTCAACACCGTTAGCAATTAGCTGACCAGCTAGTTCTCAATAGTGTATTGCTCCAAATCCATGTTGTTAGCTAGATAACGTAAGCTTGGGGGTTACTTCATTGTAACGTGATGTTACACTCAGCGGGGTTAGCTCGATGCAGCTCCCATAACAAGTTTTAAGCCTATAACCTAATCCATTAGTCACACTGTAGTGAGATTAGTTACAGAACCAAGATCCGACATTTTAATTTTGTGAAGTTGTCGAAGTCGAGAACGGTCTTTGCTGTCAAGTGATTTCAGTCCACAGTCTCAGCATGTTAACGCTATGTCGCCATATTTGTACTGATGCTTTATTGGACCAGAGCCCACTTAGTCCCATTTACGTTCTGAAATCATGGACATATATTGGCTTAAATACCTTTATTTTATTTGACTGAAAGCCCTTTTTGGGAGGATCACTTTTTGGCAACACACCAACATACACAAACTGTAATCTGGAAACCTAGCAATATTGAAAATGTCTGGTCATACACAAGCTCAAGAATGTATTTAAATATATAATATCCAGGCATACATTTATACATATTGTTATAATTCAGCCCGGGGAAAAAAGGGGTGCAAAGGCTGTATTTGCCCTTTGTTATTCTTACGTGTGTGTGTGTGTGTGTGTGTGTGTGTGTGTGTGTGTGTGTGTGTGTGTGTGTGTGTGTGTGTGTGTGTGTGTGTGTGTGTGTGTGTGTGTGTGTGTGTGTGTGTGTGTGTGTGTGTGTGTGTGTGTGTGTGTGTGTGTGTGCAGGGCCGACCATAAGGGGTAGAAAGTGGGAAAGCTTTCTTGGGCCCAGCCCTTGGGGGGCCCATGGTCTTCAGAGGCCAAGAACCTAACTGAGCCTAACATTATTTTTAACAGAAATATTCACTATAACCATTTAAAACTTGCACAACCATAACGATAAAACAAACATTTTAAATATTGTAACTTAGGTAAAATGCCAATATCTATTCCTCTGCTACCCTCTGCTTCATGTCCGTCCTGTGTGCACGGCACGCTGAAAAAAAGTCGCTAACACCAATTTTAAAAAGCCTGGCTCAGAGCCATTAGCTGTTTATATTTATTTACGATTTTGACATTTCGGGGAACGGGCTAGGCGGGGCACTGGCTCTGAGAGACACATTAACGTGGTTAGTAAACATAAACAAACATTCGCCAAGTGTTCGCTAGAGATTAGCTTAGCCTTTTAGACATCATAACATACTCCCCCACCCTTACCCAGGGCAGGTGGGCTGGGTACCACAAAACTGAGCTGAGGGGGAATGGAGGCTGGCCAGGGAACTTGTATAATTTATAATTTGACCCCTTATACAGTATAAGCCTTGTTGGCTTCCCACCTAGTTGTAGTAATGTGTTAATCACAAAATAAATATACATTTGTTCTCCCAGGAATTTTAGAATCTTTCAGCCCAGCCTCCATTTAATTTGAACTCTCAAAAAATAATCTAGTCTTGAAGAGCTTTTTTAAGTTTGAGCTACAGTAAAATTATTTCCTTGATTAATTCAGGTGTCTCCATATCAGATAAATGTAGTTCTTTAATGTATTCATTTCCTTTACTTTTTTGTGCCATATGGTTACAAAATTTGGTTTTGATATATTGTTGTACAGTTTTGGCTGGATTGTTTTACCTGAGTCGTCCTGCTACTTGTGTCTGGGTGTTATTCTATGAATTGTGAAAAGTATTTGGACCCCTCAGGTAAAACAGAAAACATTCTTATAAAGTTGACAAGGTAATTACTTTGTTGTTTTCCTGAGTCTACTAACAGGTTTAAATGTCTTAACGTACATTTTTGTGTCAAAGAATTTCCCTTTGGGGACAATAAGGTCCAAAGTCTTTGATCTATGTCTTCAGGTTGACGCCAGCAGCCAGGTACAATTTGAAAAATGTTCCATGAGTTTCATGTCACATACTGAACATACTGCATAGACAACCAGACCCAGGTGTCACACCATAAGGATGTCTGACCAGTTCTTTACTGCACCTCAGGGGCGGCCCGCAGCATAGGCAATGTCTGTAATAGTGTCCTTTGTTGTTGCCTGCTCCTGTGATAAACCTAGTGAATACTCAAGAAAACCAATGTTATTTTGTAAAAATCTGTTGAATATTAAGCAATTGCGTGAGTTTTAGGGTATTACAATAAATTGGTAAGTAAGTCAGAAATGTGCTACTATTTTTAAAAACATATATAGTATAATAATCACAAAAGAGTCCTTTTTCTCACTTGAGCTACTGTTCCCCAAACTCTCGCTGCATGTCCCTAGTTGATAAGATAGTTAGTCTCTCTACACATACATGTATGTGTTTATTTAGGGATGAGCGCACACACACACACACACACACACACACACACACACACACACACACACACACACACACACACACACACATTGATACAAGTGAAGTATGAGTAAGGGGGGCCCATTGACAGGAGGTTTTCAGGGGCCCAGCCATTTGTGTCGGCGGGCCTGTGTGTGTGTGTGTGTGTGTGTGAAATAAGTTATTAATTAGTAACCATTTCCTACATCTAGACCTATTGATTATCATTATGGCATTTTCAACTGAATCACAGCAGCACTGATATAGTGACAATATGCTCCATCTCATGTGATATTGCTCAAGTAGGCCTACAGATGAAACTCGAAAAATTTGAATATCGTGCAAAAGTTCATTTATTTCAGTAATTCAACTTAAAAGGTGAAACTAAAATATTATATACTCATTACATGTAAAGTGAGATATTTCAAGCCTTCATTTGTTATACTTGTATTTATTATGGTTTACAGCTTATGAAAACCCCAAGTTCAAAATCTCTGAGCATTCTAATATTACATAAAAATCAATAAAAAAGGGATTTTAAATACAGAAATGTCGGCCCTATATAAAGTATAATCATCGATATGTACTCAGTACGTGGTTTGGGCCCCTTTTGAATGAATTCCAATTAATTTTCCATGATATTCTAATAATGAGTATCACCTGTATAGTCATGTTGTTATTAACCTGATTGATGGTCATTTTGGGCATATGAACTAAACTGATAAAGGTCTCCTTAGGGCCATACTGCAAATTGGTGATTGTCCATATACATTATATGAACACTCCCATTTTACAGATAAGGCAATGTATGAAATCATAAGCATTTATTTATATACTGTATATTTAAAGCTTTGTCTTCCTTGAAAAAGTTGACATGTTATCTTGATAGTGCTGGAAAAGTGCTTGAATTTTAATCTTAAAAAGTTGTACGAACCCTGATCAAAGAAAAATAGATATAAACCTGATATGACTTCTAATATCATATCACCCCTTCCAGGAACACACAATGAAAAGAAAGATGAAAGCTAAGCTGTATTGTCGTTTGCTGACTAAATTGACACCGTTGAATGACAAAGTGACTCAGAATGGGCTTGGCTCCAAACATAACAGTTTAAACCTGCATTATATGGTATGCAAAAAAACAACAACTTTACAACACTTACTGCACAGGCCTGTCAGTCCTACTAAGTGAAATATCTCAACATCCACTGCACTGATTGACACACACTTTGGTACAGACAATCACAGAGGCCAGATGGTAAATCTGAATTGATTTAGGTAATCCCATTGTCATTGTTAGCATTCTGACGTTATCATTTAGCTCAAAGGACTCTTAGCGTTGTTTGCTCTTTAACTTAAGAATATACCCAGGTCCTTTCAGCTGGTGAATTATTAAGAGTAAAACTTAATAAATTCAGTTTTTGACTTTTTGACTGCAATTTTCCCATGCCTTAGTGAGCCTTGATTTACTATTTGAATGACGCATGCGGTGAAACCTGACAGTTATAAATAATTGGCTGTATGCTGCTCGACAGGTCTTACCAGCCAGCAGGTGAAGCAATCCAATGCCTAGGGTGGGGGTGAGGCTCCGGCAGAGGCAAGCACAGAATCCCGTCAGTCCTGCCAATAGCACCAGCCCCAGGGACACCAGCGGCAACAGAAACTGGCACCTCCACAAGTCTGCACACACACACACACACACACACACACACACACACACACACACACACACACACACACACACACACACACACACACACACACACACACACACACACACACACACACACACACACACACACACACACACACACACACACACACACACACACACACACACACACACACACACACAAATGAGTGTAAAGGCATTACCGTTACAGAGGTATGATTCTCCTCATCCTCTTATGCAGGGGAGTAAGAATTTTACACATTGAAATAATGCTGTTGAAATAACATTGAGATAAGGGCTCAATGCTGTTGTTGGGACTGAACTCACAGGTGCGAAGCATGTCCTCTCCACTGTTGTGATTCCCTGGTTCCTTATACTTGGGGGTGAGTTGCTGAGAAGGAGTGAAGCTTCGACACTCCGGCACCAACTTGACATCTGAAAAGAGGTTAATCCATGTAAAAGAACACGGTGACCTAGCACGTATTGGCCAATTTACTGCACACATCGCATAGACAATGACTAACATTTCTTTTAAGATTCTTGAGTGTATTTTCTTCCTTCGAAAATCACCTTCATGCATTATTTTTTAAGTATTTATTCCATTTTATCCATGTAATCATGATGAAATAGCCTACTAATCCATTGCTACAGCTTAGAAAGTTAAGGTTTTTAATGGATAATATGGGTTGATCCATGGATGCACAGATTTGTATGTAATGAATGCTGTGAACAGGGTTAAGGATGGGTTATTAATGTGAATGGTGAAGGCGGGCCATCATGGCTTAAATGGTAAAATCATAACAATCATGTATACACTTCTTTTGTCGCAAGGGGGGGGGGGGGGCTAGGTTCTAATATAGGTAATATGATCATTAATTAAACCCAAGGATAACAGACTAACTATGCATAAGTAGCTTAGTTCATACAACCCCCCTTCAAAAATACTGAACCATTAGGCTACTTTAATGTAACGACCTTGGGGTTTTAAAGATTATTTTAAAGAAAAGTTGACGCTTTGTGACTCGAATAGTAGTAGAGCTACAAAGAGATTCAAAATCAAAGTAGGCTATCGAATGAATTACCCTTCGTGTTGGGAACAGAGCCACACCTACTGTCTGTCATCTAGGCCTACCTGAGGCAAGGTGGGGTTCGTGGAAAAGTCGGTTTGAAACCAGGACCTATTATAAAAGGTTTGAAACCTCTGCCTTGGGGAGTGACATATTGTGCCTACAGCTACACAGGACAGGTTAGGTCAGTTCTTCACCCATAACACATAGGCCTTACCTGGCTCTTTGTACCAGAGAGCGTTGGCGGGAACGAGCACGCACCGCCACCACAGGCCCACGGTCCCGTTGAGGCGGAACAGGGTGTCGCTGTAGGTTTTCTCGTCGAACTCCCCGTCCATGATGAACTCCTCGTACAGGGAACGCAGCTCCGACACGTTGGCCTCGCCGCGCACTGTCGGACTACTGTACTGATACCAGTGCGGCGTCCCCACGGCCACCGACAGATACACGGTGGCCAGTATGCTCAGCACGCATGCGATGACCAGAGCCGTAGCGTAACGGTTGTCAACCATTGTTCACCGATCCACATACACACTAGGCCTACGTCAAAGGGGATTAAGTTAATGCCAGTGGCCGAGTCGTCGCGAATGTAGCAATATCTCCGCTGCAAACCGTCATAAACACTTCTTCTCACTCTGGCATCGTCAAGTCTGCATAATAGGCTAGACCGTGAAGCGGCCACCGAGAGCGTTCTATTTTAATGATTGATACTCATCCCCAGTGCTGTCCTAACAGTCAGCGCCATCTGTTCCCCTGTCCCACTTCCACCGATGGTGGGTGGCCTGACGCGGCGGCGGTCAATCAAACAGCTAGTCCGCAATAACAACCCCTACTCCTCACTAGGAAAGACAGACAGGCCTGTAGCCTAATATATCATTTTTGCATTATGTCTTATGAAGCAGCAAGTGCAATTAGCATGGATCTGTTTGGACAGCAGCACAGTGATGTGTGGGGTTGCACCGTGCACTCGGGATGATGTGAGTTGTAAACACCACTAATCCATGTGGTTTCCTCTTCCGGTTCCGTTTATCATCAGATTAAAAAAGAAAGTGAAACATGATAAAACAGTTGTGGGAGCAGGATCCAAATAAGATCTTGGCAAAGTGTTCAAAGAAACAGTCAAGTTTTCGTCAACCTGTTAATCTAAATAGGTCTACCTGCATCCTGTGCTCACTATAAGGCTGCACCTAATGATTACATTATCGATTCATCGTTTGGTCTACAGCATGTATAAAAGTAGTTGAGTTTAGTATTTTCAAAACCCCATCTTTGGATGTGAGTGAAAGAATAAACAATATCTTCACATTGAAGAGGCTGAAGTCAGACATTTTTTGGCATTCTTTCTTCATTCATTTTCTATTCATCTATTCATTTATCATCTGCAGAGGACTAGTTTCATTTTGTGTTTTTTAAACCAATTTCAAAATGTTGTTCTATATCCAGCAATTAAAGGCAATTCCATGAAGACACATTTTACATTAAGCATTCAAGTCTTGGTCAAACAACATGAAACCAGCATTAAATGTGGGGTGAAGGGTCATTGTCTTCATGGAAGACAGAAAGACAACGAAAGTTTTAGGGGAGAAAAGGGTAGCCTAACATTCGTCAGGATTTTAGAAGTCCAATGTCTCCCAACATCATCCATGATTAAATAAAAAACAAAGAAACAACTTCAATAATTTATAATAATTTATTAATATAGGATTTTATATTCTGATCATACTACAACAAATCCCACAGAATATAGTTATGCATGATTACATAAATACACGTTACATAAATAAGTAAATAGACACTGAAATATTTTTCACATATATATCATGTAAACCATGACCCTTATTTCAGGGTGCGTCCACTTCAAGGTTTTTCCTTCATATAAATTAAGGCTCTTTTCCCTATACAAAAGGCTGTCTATGGAGCTATATGCCATACGTTATTCTAAAGTGGACCATGAACATAAATGAAACTGCATTATGAATTTAAAGTTCAAAGTAAAACAAGTGCATTTTGATGAATCTTTGTTGGTACACGTTACAAAAATACTTCTTTTGACGAAGAATAACTTCCCAAAAAAATCTAGTATTTAGATTTTTTAAAGTGCTCAGAAAAGCAAAATGCATTGCTGCATTACACATCCATTAATAGTTTACATTGCAATAATTTTTTGACAGGCCAGTGCTTAATAGATAGTGTACATTACAGTATATTGTGTTGCTTATTAGTAAAGCTTCGCACAGAAATTGTAAAAATTATGAGAAATTTCACATAATTCATAAATAAACTTTGTATAAATAAGTTAATTGGTAATGCTTTTTTTATATATGTAAACCATAGCCCTTGATAAAACTATATGCAAGAGTAGTGTGAATATTGTCTGACATCCCAGGGCTTAAAATGTTATTTAATTGGCTTATAATTCTTGTGACTAATTGGACCAGCGGGTGCTTAAAGTTGTCTGTGTCATCCTATCCGTCCCAGGGCCCTCGACAACGACATCTTTAATTGGACAACTGTCCGGTCAATGTAAAGTTGAGTTAGATAGTTCATCTAAAGCTGTTCAATATGAAAGATAATCATGAATCCTTCATTTAGGATTGATGTGAGTTCAAAGGGAAATCAGCACAGCTGGCTTGACAGCAGCCATGACAACAGTCCAAGGCAGGATGCGGTGACAAGACTGATCTTGTGGCTTACTCCACCAGAAGCTGGAGGAAAGGAAACAAAATATTAGTTTCAGAAACAGCAACTTTGTGCAGAAACTATTGAAATATTTGATTAAGTAACACTCCATGATGCTTACTTTCGCCATTGACAAGGATGGAGCTGCCTTCAATGTCAAAGCCGGTGACTTTTGTAGATGCACTTATCAAAAGATTTGCAATGTCAGTTCTAGTAGGAACTGCTGTTGATTCAAAGCCAACGTTCATAGCGGTGAAAACTGATCCACTTCTGCAGAAGGAGAAAATATAAAAAAAATTAAATATCAGATTCAGACAAATATTCTTAAATTATGACAAGATAAGTCTTAAAATATTACCTGAAATATATCACTTTCAACGTCTTGAATGAAGGGTATTCTGCACGGAAGAAAGTTTCAAGCTGCAAAAAAAGAAAGTATATTTTATTTTAGTTATTTTTTTTCATCTGTTTTCAGTTTTTTTTGTGGTGCAAAAAACAGACTTAGTCCAGGAGACAGACAGACAGTAGGAAAATAATTTATGAGTACCAATGCTGGTCTTAAAACAATGGATGAGTTTTTCCACTTTTTACAGTAACATCATTTTGCTTCAAGTGTAGCTTGAATTTCTATATAGTTTTATTGTATAGGTTGTATTATATAGTTTATTATGCATAAATACATACTACTCCGTACTGCTTGGCCCTGGACCAGGTTTAAGCAGCTGTCAATATTTTATATCCTCTTATTCATAATAAAGTATTTGTAGGTACTTAAAAACAAGACTGTGGGGAACAAGTAAATAACAATTATAAAAATATATGATAATTTAAGTATTTTTGTAATTAATGGTTACTTAAAAGGTTCAGGACTGAAAAACAAAAGATTGTGGGGAAAATGGTGTCAACACCACTAATATGCTGCTGAACCTACCAAGTGTTAATGTACAGTACAGTTCTAATATGCTACCAAAACATTGGTGGGTAATGTAATGCAACAGTTTGTATGTCCCAGAAATGTAGCTCATTTGAAAATGAGTGATAAATAAGATGTAATTTATTTCACATTTCTTCATAAATGGCAGAATGTAACCATGTTATATTGCTATGTATGAGAGGAAGAAAGCCAGGCTATGGTTAACAGTTACATTATGTGCCAGCATTTAAGCAGCAGTAAGAACTGGTATCCTAATGGTGTCTAATTCATTCAAAACAATTATAGGCTACTGAAAATCGTGTAATATAAAGTGTTATCACAACAGTTCAGTTCTTTGTGTGGGGGCTTTTGCTCTCTGATGAAGTAAGTCAGTATGTGTACCAGCAGTACCAGCAGGGTTTCATAAGGGTGAGACTTACCTGTGTCTCTATCATTGAAGCTCGGTTTTTAAAAGCCATGGATGATGGATCCAGCAAGTCAGCTGTAAAAGTGGCCAGAACAGATCTGAAGGACACCCTTTGTGTTATTGTGATTGTTACAGTTGTAGGTGCAGCGGTCGTCAGTCCAGCATTAGTAGGAGCAGCTGTTTCAGGTGCAGTACTTATAGGAGCGACAGTTGTAGGTGCAGCGGTCGTCAGTCCAGCATTAGTAGGAGCAGCTGTTGCAGGTGCAGTACTTATAGGAGCGACAGTTGTAGCTGTAGCTCGATCAGGTACTGGACCTGTTGTAAACATTAAAAAAGAAAAAGAAAAAGTTAAATATAAACAGCATGAGAAGCATGTATTTTCAAATATTTTACAAACTAGAGCAAATAATTGTCTTGTGATTACTTACCGTCTATTTTGATTCCATCGATGACTATGAAAACACTGTGGTTATTGGTGGTATTAACAGCATCAACTAAGGTTTGAGCAACAAGGCTATTCAGTGGGAGCTCATCCTTGGGGGTAGATTCAAAAAACATAACACCCACTTCTGCCTCAATATTATCCTCTCTTAGTGATCCACGTCGAAACGGCCTGTTTCATGAAACCGAATGGAAAAAGTGTTAGTTGATGAAAAAGGATTCTGTTGGAGTGTGTCACGACTGAATGACCTACGACACGATCAACATAAGAATATATTGATAGATGTATTGCATTTCAATGATGCATAATAAGCTATATAAGGAACCCAAAGTAAAAAGAATGTTTTACCTGAAACTTAACACGAAGCACTTTTCAAACTTAGGACCAAATCGTCTCCTGTATATCCCCGTATACTGCAAAAGAAGAAAGACATTGAGCACAAGTGAACAGAATAGCTGGACATTTCCTTGAAATTAATTTTGGGTTTATCAAATGTCTTGTTCAACCAAAACATTCTGTCCAGTCATCATCTATAACACTGAAACAGTCAATTAAATCTTTGCTCAGTTTGAAAACTTACCAATTCTATCAGTCTTTTTTCAAGATCTTTATATGCTTTGCTTTTTGGGTCAGTGTGGTTCTTCGTAAAAGGTTCTCGCACTTCTGCTGTGATATTGTAAATAGGGATTTGAGTTTCTGTTGTAGGAGCAGGTGTTATTTTTGACGTGGTAATTGTGGTAGCAGGTGTTGTTGCTGCAGTTGACGCCAGGGCAGTGGTTGTTGTTGCCGCGGTAGTTGACATTGGGGCAGGGGTTGTTGTTTTTGGTGCAGCAGTTGTTGTTGTGGGGCTGGGAGTTGTTGTAGTTTTTGCAGCAGTCGTAGGGGGATCAGGTACTGGACCTGTGGTAAAAACAGTTTTTTATAGAAAATGTAATTATGACCCATTAAGTATTTGTGCTCAAAGCGAAATTATCTCTTTACTTGTTTTTTATGTTAAACTAACGTTGGTTCCAGTATAAAGTTTTCTTTGAGAATCTTGTCTATAATAAAAAAAATTGTGTTACAGTAACATTTTGTTATTTATTTAAAAAAAAAGTGAGTGCCACAAGTCTTTTACATAGAGTTTTACCTGTTGTGAAAACAGTTTTTATAGAAAATGTAATAATGACCCATTAAGTATTTGTGCTCACCAAAATAATTTCTACATTCTTATTTTAATGTCAAAGTGACTTTGGTTCTTGTTTAAAGTTGTATTTGAGAATATTGTCTATAATTATTTTTTTTTGTGTTACAGTCACATTGCGTTACTGTCTTATTTATAAAAAAGTGGGCAGCAAGTCTTTTAATTTTTTTTTTACAAAATAGAGCAAAACATTGTGTTGTGATTACTTACCGTCTATTTTGATTTGATCGAAGGCTAAGTCCACACTCAAGGTATTGTTGGTATTATGAACGCCATCAACCAAGGTTTGACCAACAACACTATTCCGTGGGAGTTTTTCAGTGGGAGTAGCCTCAACAAACAGAACACCTACATCTGCCTCAATTGCTCCTGGCGGTGGATTTGGAATACGCCTGTTTCATGAAACCGAATAGGAAAAGTGTTAGTTTAGGATAAAAAAGATTTCTGTTGGAGTGTGTCACAACTACAAAATAAAATACAACACGATCAATGTTAAAAGATATTGATAGATCGAGGGCCTTTTAATAATGCATAGCATAATAAAGACACCAATGTAAAAAAAAAAATGTTTTACCTGAAACTTCTCACAAAGCACCTGTCAAAAAGATTGCTAAATTCCCTGCTGTAAATCGGAGTACACTGCAAAAGAAAAAAGACTTTGAGCACAGATGAACAGAATAGCTGGAACTTTGACTGATTTATTTTTTTCAGCTTATCAGATGGGTTTTTCAGCTTAAACATTCAATGCAGTCAGCATTTACATCACTGAAACAGTCAATTCAATATTTGTTCAGTTTAACAAACACTCACCGTTTCTATAATTCGTTGTTCAAGCGCTTTGTATTGTTTGCTTTGTGGGTTAAGGAGGTTATTTGTAAAGGTTTCTTTTACTTCTACTGTGACAGTGTAAAGAGGGCCTAAAGGTGTTGTCGGAGCAAGTGTTGTTGTTGCCGCGGTAGTTGACGTTGGGGCAGGGGTTGTTGTTGTTGTTGCTGCTGCAGTAGTCGTGGGGGGATCAGGTACTGGACCTGTTGTGAAAACAGTTTTTTATAGAAAATGTAATAATGACACATTAAGTATTTGTGCTCACCAAAATAATTTCTACATTCTTATTTTAATGTCAAAGTGACTTTGGTTCTTGTTTAAAGTTGTTTTTGAGAATATTGTCTATAATTCATTTTTTTGTGTTACAGTCACATTGTGTTACTGTCTTATTTATAAAAAAGTGGGCAGCAAGTCTTTTACATTTTTTTATACAAACTAGAGCAAAAAATTGTGTTGTGATTACTTACCGTCTATTTTGATTTGATCGAAAGCTAAGTCCACAATCAAGGTATTGTTGGTATTATGAACGCCATCAACCAAGGTTTGACCAACAACACTATTCCGTGGGAGTTTTTCAGTGGGAGTAGCCTCGACAAACAGAACACCCACATCTGCCTCAATTGTATCTGCTCCTGGCGGTGGATTTTGAATACGCCTGTTTCATGAAACCGAACAGGAAAAGTGTTAGTTTAGGATAAAAAAGATTTCTGTTGGAGTGTGTCACAACTTGATTAAAATACAACACGATCAATATTAAAATGTATTGATTGATTGAGGGCCTTTTAATAATGCATAGCATAATAAAGACACCAATGTAAAAAAATGTTTTACCTGAAACTTCTCACAAAGCACCTGTCAAAGATAGTGCTAAATTCCTTGCTGTAAATCGGAGTGCACTGCAAAAGAAGAAAGACTTTGAGCACAGATGAACAGAATAGCTGGAACTTTGACTGATTTATTTTTTAGGCTTATCAGATGGGTTTTTCAGCTTAAACATTCAACCCAGTCAGCATTTCCAACACTGAAACAGTCAATTCAATATTTGTTCAGTTTAACAAACACTCACCGTTTCTATAATTCGTTGTTCAAGCGCTTTGTATTGTTTGCTTTGTGGATTAAGGAGGTTATTTGTAAAGGTTTCTTTTACTTCTACTGTGACAGTGTAAAGAGGGCCTAAAGGTGTTGTCGGAGCAAGTGTTGTTGTTGCCGCGGTAGTTGACGTTGGGGCAGGGGTTGTTGTTGTTGTTGCTGCTGCAGTAGTCGTGGGGGGATCAGGTACTGGACCTGTTGTGAAAACAGTTTTTTATAGAAAATGTAATAATGACACATTAAGTATTTGTGCTCACCAAAATAATTTCTACATTCTTATTTTAATGTCAAAGTGACTTTGGTTCTTGTTTAAAGTTGTTTTTGAGAATATTGTCTATAATTCATTTTTTTGTGTTACAGTCACATTGTGTTACTGTCTTATTTATAAAAAAGTGGGCAGCAAGTCTTTTACATTTTTTTATACAAACTAGAGCAAAAAATTGTGTTGTGATTACTTACCGTCTATTTTGATTTGATCGAAAGCTAAGTCCACAATCAAGGTATTGTTGGTATTATGAACGCCATCAACCAAGGTTTGACCAACAACACTATTCCGTGGGAGTTTTTCAGTGGGAGTAGCCTCGACAAACAGAACACCCACATCTGCCTCAATTGTATCTGCTCCTGGCGGTGGATTTTGAATACGCCTGTTTCATGAAACCGAACAGGAAAAGTGTTAGTTTAGGATAAAAAAGATTTCTGTTGGAGTGTGTCACAACTTGATTAAAATACAACACGATCAATATTAAAATGTATTGATTGATTGAGGGCCTTTTAATAATGCATAGCATAATAAAGACACCAATGTAAAAAAATGTTTTACCTGAAACTTCTCACAAAGCACCTGTCAAAGATAGTGCTAAATTCCTTGCTGTAAATCGGAGTGCACTGCAAAAGAAGAAAGACTTTGAGCACAGATGAACAGAATAGCTGGAACTTTGACTGATTTATTTTTTAGGCTTATCAGATGGGTTTTTCAGCTTAAACATTCAACCCAGTCAGCATTTACAACACTGAAACAGTCAATTCAATATTTGTTCAGTTTAACAAACACTCACCGTTTCTATAATTCGTTGTTCAAGCGCTTTGTATTGTTTGCTTTGTGGATTAAGGAGGTTATTTGTAAAGGCTTCTTTTACTACTACTGTGACAGTGTAAAGAGGGCCTAAGGTTGTTGTACTTGGGACAGTGGATGTCGTCGTGGGGGAGGCAGCTGTTGTTGTTGTGGGTGCAGCAGTTGTTGTAGTTGGTGCTGCAGTTGTTGTTGTGGGGGCAGCAGTTGTTGTAGTTGGAGCTGCAGTTGTTGTTGTGGGGGCAGCAGTTGTTGTAGATGTGGCGGCCGTTGTTGTAATTTGAGCTGCAGTTGTTGTTGTGGGTGCAGTAGTTGTTGTAGTTGGGGCTGCAGTTGTTGTAGTTGGAGCTGCAGTTGTTGTTGTGGGTGCAGCAGTTGTTGTAGTTGGTGCTGCAGTTGTTGTAGTTGGAGCTGCAGTTGTTGTTGTTGGTGCAGCCGTTGTTGTAGTTGGTGCAGCAGTTGTTGTAGTTGGTGCAGCAGTTGTTGTTGTGGGGGCAGCAGTTGTTGTTGTTTGGGCTGCAGTTGTTGTTGTTGGGGCAGCAGTTGTTGTTGTTGGGGCAGCAGTTGTTGTTGTTGGGGCAGCAGTTGTTGTAGCTGGGGCTGCAGTTGTTGTTGTTGGAGCTGCAGTTGTTGTGGGGGCGGCAGTTGTTGTAGTTGGAGCTGCAGTTGTTGTTGTGGGGGCGGCAGTTGTTGTAGTTGGGGCTGCAGTTGTTGTTGTGGGTGCAGCAGTTGTTGTAGTTGGAGCTGCAGTTGTTGTTGTGGGTGCAGCAGTTGTTGTAGTTGGTGCTGCAGTTGTTGTAGTTGGAGCTGCAGTTGTTGTTGTTGGTGCAGCCGTTGTTGTAGTTGGTGCAGCAGTTGTTGTAGTTGGTGCAGCAGTTGTTGTTGTGGGGGCAGCAGTTGTTGTTGTTTGGGCTGCAGTTGTTGTTGTTGGGGCAGCAGTTGTTGTTGTTGGGGCAGCAGTTGTTGTTGTTGGGGCAGCAGTTGTTGTAGCTGGGGCTGCAGTTGTTGTTGTTGGAGCTGCAGTTGTTGTGGGGGCGGCAGTTGTTGTAGTTGGAGCTGCAGTTGTTGTTGTGGGGGCGGCAGTTGTTGTAGTTGGGGCTGCAGTTGTTGTTGTTGGTGCAGCGGTTGTTGTAGTTGGAGCTGCAGTTGTAGTTGGGGCAGCAGTTGTTGTTGTTGTTGGGGCAGCAGTTGTAGTTGGGGTAGCAGTTGTTGTTGTGGGCGCAGCAGTTATTGTAGTTGGGGCGGCCGTTGTTGTTGTTGTTGGGGCTGCAGTTGTTGTAGTTGGAGCTGCAGTTGTTGTAGTTGGTGCTGCAGTTGTTGTTGTGGGGGCAGCTGTTGTTGTTGTGGGTGCAGCAGTTGTTGTGGTTGGAGCTGCAGTTGTTATTATGTGGACAGCAGTTGTTGTAGTTGGAGCTGCAGTTGTTGTTGCTGGGGCAGCAGTTGTTGTAGTTGGGGCTGCAGTTGTTGTTGGTGCAGCAGTTGTTGTAGTTGGAGCTGCAGTTGTTGTTGTTGTGGGGGCAGAAGTTGTTGTAGTTGGAGCTGCAGTTGTTGTAGTTGGGGCTGCAGTTGTTGTAGTTGGTGCTGCAGTTGTTGTTTTGGGGGCAGCTGTTGTTGTTGTGGGTGCAGCAGTTGTTGTGGTTGGAGCTGCAGTTGTTATTATGTGGACAGCAGTTGTTGTAGTTGGAGCTGCAGTTGTTGTAGTTGGGGCAGCAGTTGTTGTAGTTGGGGCTGCAGTTGTTGTTGGTGCAGCAGTTGTTGTAGTTGGAGCTGCAGTTGTTGTTGTTGTGGGGGCAGAAGTTGTTGTAGTTGGAGCTGCAGTTGTTGTTGTGGGGGCAGCAGTTGTTGTTGGTGCAGCAGTTGTTGTAGTTGGAGCTGCAGTTGTTGTTGTGGGGGCAGCAGTTGTTGTTGTGGGGGCAGCTGTTGTTGTAGTTGGGGCTGCAGTTGTTGTTGTTGGGGCAGCAGTTGTTGTTGTGGGGGCAGCAGTTGTTGTTGTGGGGGCAGCAGTTGTTGTAGTTGGGGCTTCAGTTGTTGTTGTTGGGGCAGCAGTTGTTGTTGTGGGGGCAGCAGTTGTTGTAGTTGGGGCTTCAGTTGTTGTTGTTGGGGCAGCAGTTGTTGTAGTTGGAGCTGCAGTTGTTGTTGTGGGGGCAGCAGTTGTTGTTGTGGGGGCAGCTGTTGTTGTAGTTGGGGCTGCAGTTGTTGTTGTTGGGGCAGCAGTTGTTGTTGTGGGGGCAGCAGTTGTTGTAGTTGGGGCTTCAGTTGTTGTTGTTGGGGCAGCAGTTGTTGTAGTTGGAGCTGCAGTTGTTGTTGTGGGGGCAGCAGTTGTTGTTGTGGGGGCAGCTGTTGTTGTAGTTGGGGCTGCAGTTGTTGTTGTTGGGGCAGCAGTTGTTGTTGTGGGGGCAGCAGTTGTTGTTGGTGCAGCAGTTGTTGTAGTTGGAGCTGCAGTTGTTGTTGTGGGGGCAGCAGTTGTTGTGGTTGGAGCTGCAGTTGTTATTATGTGGACAGCAGTTGTTGTAGTTGGAGCTGCAGTTGTTGTAGTTGGGGCAGCAGTTGTTGTAGTTGGGGCTGCAGTTGTTGTTGGTGCAGCAGTTGTTGTAGTTGGAGCTGCAGTTGTTGTTGTTGTGGGGGCAGAAGTTGTTGTAGTTGGAGCTGCAGTTGTTGTTGTGGGGGCAGCAGTTGTTGTTGTGGGGGCAGAACTTGTTGTAGTTGGAGCTGCAGTTGTTGTTGTGGGAGCAGCAGTTGTTGTTGTGGGGGCAGCAGTTGTTGTTGGTGCAGCAGTTGTTGTAGTTGGAGCTGCAGTTGTTGTTGTGGGGGCAGCAGTTGTTGTTGTGGGGGCAGCTGTTGTTGTAGTTGGGGCTGCAGTTGTTGTTGTTGGGGCAGCAGTTGTTGTTGTGGGGGCAGCAGTTGTTGTAGTTGGGGCTTCAGTTGTTGTTGTTGGGGCAGCAGTTGTTGTTGTGGGGGCAGCAGTTGTTGTAGTTGGGGCTTCAGTTGTTGTTGTTGGGGCAGCAGTTGTTGTAGTTGGAGCTGCAGTTGTTGTTGTGGGGGCAGCAGTTGTTGTTGTTGGGGCTTCAGTTGTTGTTGTTGGGGCAGCAGTTGTTGTAGTTGGAGCTGCAGTTGTTGTTGTTGGGGCAGCAGTTGTTGTAGTTGGAGCTGCAGTTGTTGTTGTGGGGGCAGCAGTTGTTGTTGTGGGGGCAGCAGTTGTTGTAGTTGGAGCTGCAGTTGTTGTAGTTGGGGCTGCAGTTGTTGTAGTTGGGGCTGCAGTTGTTGTTGTTGGGGCAGCAGTTGTTGTTGGTGCAGCAGTTGTTGTAGTTGGAGCTGCAGTTGTTGTTGTGGGGGCAGTAGTTGTTGTTGTGGGGGCAGCAGTTGTTGTAGTTGGAGCTGCAGTTGTTGTTGTTGGGGCAGCAGTTGTTGTAGTTGGGGCTTCAGTTGTTGTTGTTGGGGCAGCAGTTGTTGTAGTTGGAGCTGCAGTTGTTGTTGTTGGGGCAGCAGTTGTTGTTGTGGGTGCAGCAGTTGTTGTAGTTGGGGCGGCCGTTGTTGTTGGGGCTGCAGTTGTTGTAGTTGCGGCTGCAGTTGTTGTGGGTGCAGCAGTTGTTGTAGTTGGAGCTGCAGTTGTTGTTGTTGTGGGAGCAGAAGTTGTTGTAGTTGGAGCTGCAGTTGTTGTTGTGGGGGCAGCAGTTGTTGTTGTGGGGGCAGAAGTTGTTGTAGTTGGAGCTGCAGTTGTTGTTGTTGGGGTAGCAGTTGTTGTTGTTATGGGTGCAGCAGTTGTTGTAGTTGGGGCGGCCGTTGTTGTTGGGAAAGCAGTTGTTGTTGTGGGTGCAGCAGTTGTTGTAGTTGGGGCGGCCGTTGTTGTTGGGGCTGCAGTTGTTGTAGTTGCGGCTGCAGTTGTTGTGGGTGCAGCAGTTGTTGTAGTTGGAGCTGCAGTTGTTGTCGTGGGGGCAGCAGTTGTTGTAGTTGGAGCTGCAGTTGTTGTTGTTGGGGCAGCAGTTGTTGTTGTTGGTGCAGCAGTTGTTGTAGTTGGAGCTGCAGTTGTTGTGGGGGCAGAAGTTGTTGTAGTTGGAGCTGCAGTTGTTGTTGTTGTGGGGGCAGCTGTTGTTGTAGTTGGGCCTGCAGTTGTTGTTGTTGGGGCAGCAGTTGTTATTGGGGCAGCAGTTGTTGTTGGTCCAGCTGCAGTTGCTGTTGTGGGGGCAGCAGTTGTTGTAGTTGGAGCTGCAGTTGTTGTTGTGGGGGCAGCTGTTGTTGTAGTTGGGGCTGCAGTTGTTGTAGTTGGGGCTGCAGTTGTTGTAGTTGGTGCAGCAGTTGTTGTAGTTGGAGCTGCAGTTGTTGTTGTGGGGGCAGCAGTTGTTGTAGTTGGGCCAGCAGTTGTTGTTGTTGGTGCAGCCGTTGTTGTAGTTGGTGCAGCAGTTGTTGCAGTTGGTGCAGCAGTTGTTGTTGTGGGGGCAGCAGTTGTTGTTACGTTTTGTTCAATGTCGAAACCTATGACTTCTGAAGATGCATTCAACAAAGTCTCCCTCAATTCCTCAACGGTAGGAACAGATGTGTTGTTAAACCCAGCTTCCAAATCATTGATAACTGACCCACGTCTGCAGAAGGAGAAAGAAAAAATATTGCTTGAAATAATAGAATTCGGCCAATATTCTCAAATTGTGACACTATAAGCCTTAAAATATTACCTGAATTTCACCACTTTCAAGAACCTGAATGAATGATAAGTCCTTCTGAAGATGGGTTCAAGCTGCAAAAACAGAAAGTATGTTGTATTTTACAGGAGAAAACTAATTGTTGGTCACCAGTACTGGTCAACGAACAGCCTAGCCATCACACCAAACAACTGCAGGTGTTTTTGAATTTTTTTAGTAGGTCAACTAGCAGATTTTCTTTAGTTGAGACTTACCTGTGTTACTATTGTTGTTGCTCGATCCATAAAGGCTGTGGATGACGAATTGCTAAAGTCATTTATAAATGTGGATTGATAAGAACTGAAGGACACATATCGCGAAACGAGTGTTGCCACAGTTGTGGTTGGCGCTGCGGTTGTTGTTGTGGGGGCAGTAGTTGTAGTTGGGGCAGCAGTGGTTGTAGTTGGGGCGGCAGTTGTTGTTGTTGGGGCAGCAGATGTTGTAGTTGGAGCTGCAGTTGTTGTTGTGGGTGCAGCAGTTGTTGTTGTGTGTGCTGCAGTTGTTGTTGGGGCAGCAGTTGTTGTAGTTGGAGCTGCAGTTGTTGTTGTGGGGGCAGCAGTTGTTGTAGTTGGAGCTGCAGTTGTTGTTGTTGTTGTGGGGTCAGAAGTTGTTGTAGTTGGAGCTGCAGTTGTTGTTGTGGGGGCAGCTGTTGTTGTAGTGGGGGCAGCAGTTGTAGTTGGAGCTGCAGTTGTTGTTGTTGGTTCAGCGGTTGCTGTAGTTGGAGCTGCAGTTGTTGTTGTGGGTGAAGCAGTTGTTGTTGTGGGAGCTGCAGTTGTTGTTGTGGGGGCAGTGGTTGTTGTAGTTGGGGCTGCAGTTGTTATTGTTGGGGCAGCAGTTGTTGTAGTTGGAGCTGCAGTTGTTGTTGTTGTGGGGGCAGTTGTTGTTGTTGTGGGGGCAGAAGTTGTTGTAGTTGGGGCTGCAGTTGTTGTAGTTGGGGCTTCAGTTGTTGTTGTTGGGGCAGCAGTTGTTGTAGTTGGGGCTGCAGTTGTTGTTGTTGGGGCTGCAGTTGTTGTTGTTGGCGCAGCAGTTGTTGTAGTTGGAGCTGCAGTTGTTGTTGTGGGGGCAGCAGTTGTTGTAGTTGGAGCTGCAGTTGTTGTTGTTGTGGGGGCAGAAGTTGTTGTAGTTGGAGCTGCAGTTGTTGTTGTGGGGGCAGCTGTTGTTGTAGTTGGGGCTGCAGTTGTTGTTGTTGGGGCAGCAGTTGTTGTTGGTGCAGCAGTTGTTGTAGTTGGAGCTGCAGTTGTTGTTGTGGGGGCAGCAGTTGTTGTTGTGGGGGCAGCAGTTGTTGTTGTGGGGGCAGTGGTTGTTGTAGTTGGGGCTGCAGTTGTTGTTGTTGGGGCAGCAGTTGTTGTAGTTGGAGCTGCAGTTGTTGTTGTTGTGGGTGCAGAAGTTGTTGTAGTTGGGGCTGCAGTTGTTGTAGTTGGGGCTACAGTTGTTGTTGTTGGGGCAGCAGTTGTTGTAGTTGGGGCTGCAGTTGTTGTAGTTGGGGCTGCAGTTGTTGTTGTTGGGGCAGCAGTTGTTGTTGGTGCAGCAGTTGTTGTAGTTGGAGCTGCAGTTGTTGTTGTGGGGGCAGCAGTTGTTGTTGTGGGGGCAGCAGTTGTTGTAGTTGGAGCTGCAGTTGTTGTTGTTGGGGCAGCAGTTGTTGTAGTTGGGGCTTCAGTTGTTGTTGTTGGGGCAGCAGTTGTTGTAGTTGGAGCTGCAGTTGTTGTTGTTGGGGCAGCAGTTGTTGTTGTGGGTGCAGCAGTTGTTGTAGTTGGGGCGGCCGTTGTTGTTGGGGCTGCAGTTGTTGTAGTTGCGGCTGCAGTTGTTGTGGGTGCAGCAGTTGTTGTAGTTGGAGCTGCAGTTGTTGTTGTTGTGGGAGCAGAAGTTGTTGTAGTTGGAGCTGCAGTTGTTGTTGTGGGGGCAGCAGTTGTTGTTGTGGGGGCAGAAGTTGTTGTAGTTGGAGCTGCAGTTGTTGTTGTTGGGGCAGCAGTTGTTGTTGTTATGGGTGCAGCAGTTGTTGTAGTTGGGGCGGCCGTTGTTGTTGGGAAAGCAGTTGTTGTTGTGGGTGCAGCAGTTGTTGTAGTTGGGGCGGCCGTTGTTGTTGGGGCTGCAGTTGTTGTAGTTGCGGCTGCAGTTGTTGTGGGTGCAGCAGTTGTTGTAGTTGGAGCTGCAGTTGTTGTCGTGGGGGCAGCAGTTGTTGTAGTTGGAGCTGCAGTTGTTGTTGTAGGGGCAGCAGTTGTTGTTGGTGCAGCAGTTGTTGTAGTTGGAGCTGCAGTTGTTGTGGGGGCAGAAGTTGTTGTAGTTGGAGCTGCAGTTGTTGTTGTTGTGGGGGCAGCTGTTGTTGTAGTTGGGGCTGCAGTTGTTGTAGTTGGGGCTGCAGTTGTTGTAGTTGGTGCAGCAGTTGTTGTAGTTGGAGCTGCAGTTGTTGTTGTGGGGGCAGCAGTTGTTGTAGTTGGGCCAGCAGTTGTTGTTGTTGGTGCAGCCGTTGTTGTAGTTGGTGCAGCAGTTGTTGCAGTTGGTGCAGCAGTTGTTGTTGTGGGGGCAGCAGTTGTTGTTACGTTTTGTTCAATGTCGAAACCTATGACTTCTGAAGATGCATTCAACAAAGTCTCCCTCAATTCCTCAACGGTAGGAACAGATGTGTTGTTAAACCCAGCTTCCAAATCATTGATAACTGACCCACGTCTGCAGAAGGAGAAAGAAAAAATATTGCTTGAAATAATAGAATTCGGCCAATATTCTCAAATTGTGACACTATAAGCCTTAAAATATTACCTGAATTTCACCACTTTCAAGAACCTGAATGAATGATAAGTCCTTCTGAAGATGGGTTCAAGCTGCAAAAACAGAAAGTATGTTGTATTTTACAGGAGAAAACTAATTGTTGGTCACCAGTACTGGTCAATGAACAGCCTAGCCATCACACCAAACAACTGCAGGTGTTTTTGAATTTTTTTAGTAGGTCAACTAGCAGATTTTCTTTAGTTGAGACTTACCTGTGTTACTATTGTTGTTGCTCGATCCATAAAGGCTGTGGATGACGAATTGCTAAAGTCATTTATAAATGTGGATTGATAAGAACTGAAGGACACATATCGCGAAACGAGTGTTGCCACAGTTGTCGTTGGCGCTGCGGTTGTTGTTGTGGGGGCAGTAGTTGTAGTTGGGGCAGCAGTGGTTGTAGTTGGGGCGGCAGTTGTTGTTGTTGGGGCAGCAGATGTTGTAGTTGGAGCTGCAGTTGTTGTTGTGGGTGCAGCAGTTGTTGTTGTGTGTGCTGCAGTTGTTGTTGGGGCAGCAGTTGTTGTAGTTGGAGCTGCAGTTGTTGTTGTGGGGGCAGCTGTTGTTGTAGTGGGGGCAGCAGTTGTAGTTGGAGCTGCAGTTGTTGTTGTTGTTGTGGGGGCAGAAGTTGTTGTAGTTGGAGCTGCAGTTGTTGTTGTTGTTGTGGGGGCAGAAGTTGTTGTAGTTGGAGCTGCAGTTGTTGTTGTTGTTGTGGGGGCAGAAGTTGTTGTAGTTGGAGCTGCAGTTGTTGTTGTGGGGGCAGCTGTTGTTGTAGTGGGGGCAGCAGTTGTAGTTGGAGCTGCAGTTGTTGTTGTTGGTTCAGCGGTTGCTGTAGTTGGAGCTGCAGTTGTTGTTGTGGGTGCAGCAGTTGTTGTTGTGGGAGCTGCAGTTGTTGTTGTGGGGGCAGTGGTTGTTGTAGTTGGGGCTGCAGTTGTTGTTGTTGGGGCAGCAGTTGTTGTAGTTGGAGCTGCAGTTGTTGTTGTTGTGGGGGCAGTTGTTGTTGTTGTGGGGGCAGAAGTTGTTGTAGTTGGGGCTGCAGTTGTTGTAGTTGGGGCTTCAGTTGTTGTTGTTGGGGCAGCAGTTGTTGTAGTTGGGGCTGCAGTTGTTGTTGTTGGGGCTGCAGTTGTTGTTGTTGGCGCAGCAGTTGTTGTAGTTGGAGCTGCAGTTGTTGTTGTGGGGGCAGCAGTTGTTGTAGTTGGATTTGCAGTTGTTGTTGTGGGGGCAGCTGTTGTTGTAGTTGGAGCTGCAGTTGTTGTTGTGGGTGCAGCAGTTGTTGTTGTGGGTGCTGAAGTTGTTGTTGGTGCAGCAGTTGTTGTAGTTGGAGCTGCAGTTGTTGTTGTGGGGGCAGCAGTTGTTGTAGTTGGAGCTGCAGTTGTTGTTGTTGTGGGGGCAGAAGTTGTTGTAGTTGGAGCTGCAGTTGTTGTTGTGGGGGCAGCTGTTGTTGTAGTTGGGGCTGCAGTTGTTGTTGTTGGGGCAGCAGTTGTTGTTGGTGCAGCAGTTGTTGTAGTTGGAGCTGCAGTTGTTGTTGTGGGGGCAGCAGTTGTTGTTGTGGGGGCAGCAGTTGTTGTAGTTGGGGCTTCAGTTGTTGTTGTTGGGGCAGCAGTTGTTGTTGTTGGTTCAGCGGTTGTTGTAGTAGGAGCTGCAGTTGTTGTCGTGGGGGCAGCAGTTGTTGTAGTTGGAGCTGCAGTTGTTGTTATGGGTGCGGCAGTTGTTGTTGTGGGAGCTGCAGTTGTTGTTGTGGGGGCAGTGGTTGTTGTAGTTGGGGCTGCAGTTGTTGTTGTTGGGGCAGCAGTTGTTGTAGTTGGAGCTGCAGTTGTTGTTGTTGTGGGGGCAGAAGTTGTTGTAGTTGGGGCTGCAGTTGTTGTAGTTGGGGCTACAGTTGTTGTTGTTGGGGCAGCAGTTGTTGTAGTTGGGGCTGCAGTTGTTGTTGTTGGGGCTGCAGTTGTTGTTGTTGGGGCAGCAGTTGTTGTTGTTTGGGCAGCAGTTGTTGTTGGTGCAGCAGTTGTTGTAGTTGGAGCTGCAGTTGTTGTTGTGGGGGCAGCAGTTGTTGTAGTTGGAGCTGCAGTTGTTGTTGTGGGGGCAGCTGTTGTTGTAGTTGGAGCTGCAGTTGTTGTTGTGGGGGCAGTGGTTGTTGTAGTTGGGGCTGCAGTTGTTGTTGTTGGGGCAGCAGTTGTTGTAGTTGGAGCTGCAGTTGTTGTTGTTGTGGGGGCAGAAGTTGTTGTAGTTGGGGCTGCAGTTGTTGTTGTTGGGGCTTCAGTTGTTGTTGTTGGGGCAGCAGTTGTTGTAGTTGGGTGTGCAGTTGTTGTTGGGGCTGCAGTTGTTGTTGTTGGGGCAGCAGTTGTTGTTGTTGGTGCAGCAGTTGTTGTAGTTGGAGCTGCAGTTGTTGTTGTGGGGGCAGCTGTTGTTGTAGTTGGAGCTGCAGTTGTTGTTGTGAGTGCAGCAGTTGTTGTCGTGGGTGCTGCAGTTGTTGTTGGTGCAGCAGTTGTTGTAGTTGGAGCTGCAGTTGTTGTTGTGGGGGCAGCAGTTGTTGTTGTTGGGGCAGCAGTTGTTGTTGGTGAAGCAGTTGTTGTAGTTGGAGCTGCAGTTGTTGTTGTGGGGGCAGAAGTTGTTGTTGTGGGGGCAGCAGTTGTTGTAGTTGGGGCTTCAGTTGTTGTTGTTGGGGCAGCAGTTGTTGTAGTTGGAGCTGCAGTTGTTGTAGTTGGGTTTGCAGTTGTTGTTGTTGGGGCTGCAGTTGTTGTTGTTGGGGCAGCAGTTGTTGTTGGTGCAGCAGTTGTTGTAGTTGGAGCTGCAGTTGTTGTTGTGGGGGCAGCAGTTGTTGTAGTTGGAGCTGCAGTTGTTGTTGTGGGGGCAGCTGTTGTTGTAGTTGGAGCTGCAGTTGTTGTTGTGGGTGCAGCAGTTGTTGTTGTGGGTGCTTCAGTTGTTGTTGGTGCAGCAGTTGTTGTAGTTGGAGCTGCAGTTGTTGTTGTGGGGGCAGCAGTTGTTGTAGTTGGAGCTGCAGTTGTTGTTGTTGTGTGGGCAGAAGTTGTTGTAGTCGGAGCTGCAGTTGTTGTTGTGGGGGCAGCTGTTGTTGTTGTTGGGGCTGCAGTTGTTGTTGTTGGGGCAGCAGTTGTTGTTGGGGCAGCAGTTGTTGTAGTTGGAGCTGCAGTTGTTGTTGTGGGGGCAGCAGTTGTTGTTGTGGGGGCAGCAGTTGTTGTAGTTGTGGCTGCAGTTGTTGTGGGGGCAGCGGTTGTTGTAGTTGGTGCAGCAGTTGTTGTAGTTGGAGCTGCAGTTGTTGTTGTGGGGGCAGCAGTTGTTGTAGTTGGAGCTGCAGTTGTTGTTGTTGGTGCAGCCGTTGTTGTAGTTGGTGGAGCAGTTGTTGCAGTTGGTGCAGCAGTTGTTGTTGTGGGGGCAGCAGTTGTTGTTACGTTTTGTTCAATGTCGAAACCTATGACTTCTGAAGATGCATTCAACAAAGTCTCCCTCAATTCCTCAACGGTAGGAACAGATGTGTTGTTAAACCCAGCTTCCAAATCATTGATAACTGACCCACGTCTGCAGAAGGAGAAAGAAAAAATATTGCTTGAAATAATATATTTCGGCCAATATTCTCAAATTGTGACACTATAAGCCTTAAAATATTACCTGAATTTCACCACTTTCAAGAAACTGAATGAATGATAAGTCCTTCTGAAGATGGGTTTAAGCTGCAAAAACAGAAAGCATGTTGTATTTTACAGGAGAAAACTAATTGTTGGTCACCAGTACTGACCAATGAACAGCCTGGCCATCACACCAAACAACTGCAGGTGTTTTTGAATTTTTTTAAATTAAACAAAATTTTAGTAAAATATCAAATGTCAAACAATGTGATGATTTGCTAACTCCATTTGACACTATTCATTTAAATTAGGGGTACAAATACAAAATAACATTCAAACTAATAAACTTCTTTGTTTTTTGTTAGCTTATTTTTTTATTTTTTAGTATGTTCAATGTTTAATTTTTAGTGCAGAGGAACAGAAGTGAAACTTATAGTATTAATGGTGCCTTCATCGAGTTCCAAGTTACCCACACCATTTAAAATAATACAACGCAAAACCATCATACATGCTGACTTTTTTTTAAATCTGAGGGATTGAAGGTCAGTGGCATGCAATTTTACTTTGTGCTGGCAATACATTTAGAAAATACATATATTTACAAAAATCAGAAAAGTTGATAAGTAAAACACTAAATATATACTGTGTTTGTAGTGCTTTCAATTGGATATATATCAAGCTTAAATAAAAATAAATGAATAAAATGATTTAGTAGGTCAACTTGCAGATTTTCTTTAGTTGAGACTTACCTGTGTTACTATTGTTGTTGCTCGATCTATATAGGCTGTGGATGACGGATTGCTAAAGTCATTTATAAATTCGGTTTGATAAGAACTGAAGGACACATATCGCGAAACGAGTGTTGCCACAGTTGTCGTTGGCGCTGCGGTTGTTGTTGTGGCGGCAGTAGTTGTAGTTGGGGCAGCAGTGGTTGTAGTTGGGGCGGCAGTTGTTGTTGTTGGGGCAGCAGTTGTTGTAGTTGGAGCTATAGTTGTTGTTGTGGGGGCGGCAGTTGTTGTAGTTGGAGCTTCAGTTGTTGTGGGGGCAGCTGTTGTTGTTGTTGGTGCAGCGGTTGTTGTAGTTGGGGCTGCAGTTGTTGTTGTTGTGGGGGCAGAAGTTGTTGTAGTTGGAGCTGCAGTTGTTGTAGTGGGGGCAGCAGTTGTAGTTGGAGCTGCAGTTGTTGTTGTTGGTTCAGCGGTTGTTGTAGTAGGAGCTGCAGTTGTTGTTGTGGGGGCAGTGGTTGTTGTAGTTGGGGCTGCAGTTGTTGTTGTGGGGGCAGCTGTTGTTGTAGTTGGGGCTGCAGTTGTTGTTGGGGTAGCAGTTGTAGTTGGAGCTGCAGTTGTTGCTGTGGGCGCAGCAGTTGTTGTTGTGGGAGCTGCAGTTGTTGTTGTGGGGGCAGTGGTTGTTGTAGTTGGGGCTGCAGTTGTTGTTGTTGGGGCAGCAGTTGTTGTAGTTGGAGCTGCAGTTGTTGTTGTTGTTGTGGGGGCAGAAGTTGTTGTAGTTGGGGCTGCAGTTGTTGTAGTTGGGGCTTCAGTTGTTGTTGTTGGGGCAGCAGTTGTTGTAGTTGGGGCTGCAGTTGTTGTTGTTGGGGCTGCAGTTGTTGTTGTTGGGGCAGCAGTTGTTGTTGTTGGGGCAGCAGTTGTTGTTGGTGCAGTTGTTGTTGTAGTTGGAGCTGCAGTTGTTGTTGTGGGGGCAGCAGTTGTTGTAGTTGGAGCTGCAGTTGTTGTTGTGGGGGCAGCAGTTGTTGTAGTTGGAGCTGCAGTTGTTGTTGTTGTGGGGGCAGAAGTTGTTGTAGTTGGAGCTGCAGTTGTTGTTGTGGGGGCAGCTGTTGTTGTAGTTGGGGCTGCAGTTGTTGTTGTGGGGGCAGCAGTTGTTGTTGTGGGGGCAGCAGTTGTTGTAGTTGGAGCTGCAGTTGTTGTTGTGGGGGCAGCAGTTGTTGTAGTTGGGGCTTCAGTTGTTGTTTTTGGGGCAGCAGTTGTTGTAGTTGGAGCTGCAGTTGTTGTTGTGGGGACAGCTGTTGTTGTAGTTGGGGCAGCAGTTGTTGTTGTTGGGGCAGCAGTTGTTGTTGTGGGGGCAGCTGTTGTTGTAGTTGGGGCTGCAGTTGTTGTGGGGGCAGCGGTTGTTGTAGTTGGAGCTGCAGTTGTTGTTGTGAGGGCAGCAGTTGTTGTAGTTGGAGCTGCAGTTGTTGTTGTGGGGGCAGCAGTTGTTGTAGTTGGGGCTTCAGTTGTTGTTGTTGGGGCAGCAGTTGTTGTAGTTGGAGCTGCAGTTGTTGTTGTTGGGGCAGCAGTTGTTGTTGTGGGTGCAGCAGTTGTTGTAGTTGGGGCTGCAGTTGTTGTTGTTGGGGCAGCAGTTGTTGTTGGGGCAGCAGTTGTTGTTGTGGGTGCAGCAGTTGTTGTTGTGGGGGCAGCTGTTGTTGTAGTTGGGGCTGCAGTTGTTGTGGGGGCAGCGGTTGTTGTAGTTGGTGCAGCAGTTGTTGTAGTTGGAGCTGCAGTTGTTGTTGTGGGGGCAGCAGTTGTTGTAGTTGGAGCTGCAGTTGTTGTTGTTGGTGCAGCCGTTGTTGTAGTTGGTGGAGCAGTTGTTGCAGTTGGGGCAGCAGTTGTTGTTGTGGGGGCAGCAGTTGTTGTTACGTTTTGTTCAATGTCGAAACCTATGACTTCTGAAGATGCATTCAACAAAGTCTCCCTCAATTCCTCAACGGTAGGAACAGATATGTTGTTAAACCCAGCTTCCAATTCATTGATAACTGACCCACGTCTGCAGAAGGAGAAAGAAAAAATATTGCTTGAAATAATATATTTCGGCCAATATTCTCAAATTGTGACACTATAAGCCTTAAAATATTACCTGAATTTCACCACTTTCAAGAAACTGAATGAATGATAAGTCCTTCTGAAGATGGGTTTAAGCTGCAAAAACAGAAAGCATGTTGTATTTTACAGGAGAAAACTAATTGTTGGTCACCAGTACTGACCAATGAACAGCCTGGCCATCACACCAAACAACTGCAGGTGTTTTTGAATTTTTTTTAAATTAAACAAAATTTTAGTAAAATATCAAATGTCAAACAATGTGATGATTTGCTAACTCCATTTGACACTATTCATTTAAATTAGGGGTACAAATACAAAATAACATTCAAACTAATAAACTTCTTTGTTTTTTGTTAGCTTATTTTTTTATTTTTTAGTATGTTCAATGTTTAATTTTTAGTGCAGAGGAACAGAAGTGAAACTTATAGTATTAATGGTGCCTTCATCGAGTTCCAAGTTACCCACACCATTTAAAATAATACAACGCAAAACCATCATACATGCTGACTTTTTTTTAAATCTGAGGGATTGAAGGTCAGTGGCATGCAATTTTACTTTGTGCTGGCAATACATTTAGAAAATACATATATTTACAAAAATCAGAAAAGTTGATAAGTAAAACACTAAATATATACTGTGTTTGTAGTGCTTTCAATTGGATATATATCAAGCTTAAATAAAAATAAATGAATAAAATGATTTAGTAGGTCAACTTGCAGATTTTCTTTAGTTGAGACTTACCTGTGTTACTATTGTTGTTGCTCGATCTATATAGGCTGTGGATGACGGATTGCTAAAGTCATTTATAAATTCGGTTTGATAAGAACTGAAGGACACATATCGCGAAACGAGTGTTGCCACAGTTGTCGTTGGCGCTGCGGTTGTTGTTGTGGCGGCAGTAGTTGTAGTTGGGGCAGCAGTGGTTGTAGTTGGGGCGGCAGTTGTTGTTGTTGGGGCAGCAGTTGTTGTAGTTGGAGCTATAGTTGTTGTTGTGGGGGCGGCAGTTGTTGTAGTTGGAGCTTCAGTTGTTGTGGGGGCAGCTGTTGTTGTTGTTGGTGCAGCGGTTGTTGTAGTTGGGGCTGCAGTTGTTGTTGTTGTGGGGGCAGAAGTTGTTGTAGTTGGAGCTGCAGTTGTTGTAGTGGGGGCAGCAGTTGTAGTTGGAGCTGCAGTTGTTGTTGTTGGTTCAGCGGTTGTTGTAGTAGGAGCTGCAGTTGTTGTTGTGGGGGCAGTGGTTGTTGTAGTTGGGGCTGCAGTTGTTGTTGTGGGGGCAGCTGTTGTTGTAGTTGGGGCTGCAGTTGTTGTTGGGGTAGCAGTTGTAGTTGGAGCTGCAGTTGTTGCTGTGGGCGCAGCAGTTGTTGTTGTGGGAGCTGCAGTTGTTGTTGTGGGGGCAGTGGTTGTTGTAGTTGGGGCTGCAGTTGTTGTTGTTGGGGCAGCAGTTGTTGTAGTTGGAGCTGCAGTTGTTGTTGTTGTTGTGGGGGCAGAAGTTGTTGTAGTTGGGGCTGCAGTTGTTGTAGTTGGGGCTTCAGTTGTTGTTGTTGGGGCAGCAGTTGTTGTAGTTGGGGCTGCAGTTGTTGTTGTTGGGGCTGCAGTTGTTGTTGTTGGGGCAGCAGTTGTTGTTGTTGGGGCAGCAGTTGTTGTTGGTGCAGTTGTTGTTGTAGTTGGAGCTGCAGTTGTTGTTGTGGGGGCAGCAGTTGTTGTAGTTGGAGCTGCAGTTGTTGTTGTGGGGGCAGCAGTTGTTGTAGTTGGAGCTGCAGTTGTTGTTGTTGTGGGGGCAGAAGTTGTTGTAGTTGGAGCTGCAGTTGTTGTTGTGGGGGCAGCTGTTGTTGTAGTTGGGGCTGCAGTTGTTGTTGTGGGGGCAGCAGTTGTTGTTGTGGGGGCAGCAGTTGTTGTAGTTGGAGCTGCAGTTGTTGTTGTGGGGGCAGCAGTTGTTGTAGTTGGGGCTTCAGTTGTTGTTGTTGGGGCAGCAGTTGTTGTAGTTGGAGCTGCAGTTGTTGTTGTGGGGACAGCTGTTGTTGTAGTTGGGGCAGCAGTTGTTGTTGTTGGGGCAGCAGTTGTTGTTGTGGGGGCAGCTGTTGTTGTAGTTGGGGCTGCAGTTGTTGTGGGGGCAGCGGTTGTTGTAGTTGGAGCTGCAGTTGTTGTTGTGGGGGCAGCAGTTGTTGTAGTTGGAGCTGCAGTTGTTGTTGTGGGGGCAGCAGTTGTTGTAGTTGGGGCTTCAGTTGTTGTTGTTGGGGCAGCAGTTGTTGTAGTTGGAGCTGCAGTTGTTGTTGTTGGGGCAGCAGTTGTTGTTGTGGGTGCAGCAGTTGTTGTAGTTGGGGCTGCAGTTGTTGTTGTTGGGGCAGCAGTTGTTGTTGGGGCAGCAGTTGTTGTTGTGGGTGCAGCAGTTGTTGTTGTGGGGGCAGCTGTTGTTGTAGTTGGGGCTGCAGTTGTTGTGGGGGCAGCGGTTGTTGTAGTTGGTGCAGCAGTTGTTGTAGTTGGAGCTGCAGTTGTTGTTGTGGGGGCAGCAGTTGTTGTAGTTGGAGCTGCAGTTGTTGTTGTTGGTGCAGCCGTTGTTGTAGTTGGTGGAGCAGTTGTTGCAGTTGGGGCAGCAGTTGTTGTTGTGGGGGCAGCAGTTGTTGTTACGTTTTGTTCAATGTCGAAACCTATGACTTCTGAAGATGCATTCAACAAAGTCTCCCTCAATTCCTCAACGGTAGGAACAGATATGTTGTTAAACCCAGCTTCCAATTCATTGATAACTGACCCACGTCTGCAGAAGGAGAAAGAAAAAATATTGCTTGAAATAATATATTTCGGCCAATATTCTCAAATTGTGACACTATAAGCCTTAAAATATTACCTGAATTTCACCACTTTCAAGAAACTGAATGAATGATAAGTCCTTCTGAAGATGGGTTTAAGCTGCAAAAATAGAAAGCATGTTGTATTTTACAGGAGAACACTAATTGTTGGTCACCAGTACTGGCCAATGAACAGCCTGGCCATCACACCAAACAACTGCAGGTGTTTTTGAATTTTTTTAAATTAAACAAAATTTTAGTAAAATATCAAATGTCAAACAATGTGATGATTTGCTAACTCAATTTGACACTATTCATTTAAATAAGGGGTACAAATACAAAATAACATTCAAACTAATAAACTTCTTTGTTTTTTGTTAGCTTATTTTTTTATTTTTTAGTATGTTCAATGTTTAATTTTTAGTGCAGAGGAACAGAAGTGAAACTTATAGTATGGTGCCTTCATCGAGTTCCAAGTTACCCACACCAGTTAAAATAATACAACGCAAAACCATCATACATGCTGACTTTTTTTAAATTTGAAGGATTGAAGGTCAGTGGCATGCAATTTTACTTTGTGCTGGCAATACATTTAGAAAATACATATATTTACAAAAATCAGAAAAGTTGATAAGTAAAACACTAAATATATACTGTGTTTGTAGTGCTTTCAATTGGATATATATCAAGCTTAAATAAAAATAAATGAATAAAATGATTTAGTAGGTCAACTAGCAGATTTTCTTTAGTTGAGACTTACCTGTTTTACTATTGTTGTTGCTCGATCTATATAGGCTGTGGATGACGGATTGCTAAAGTCATTTATAAATTCGGTTTGATAAGAAGTGAAGGACAAATATCGCGAAACGAGTGTTGCCACAGTTGTCGTTGGCGCTGCAGTTGTTGTTGTGGGGGCAGTAGTTGTAGTTGGGGCAGCAGTGGTTGTAGTTGGGGCGGCAGTTGTTGTTGTTGGGGCAGCAGTTGTTGTTGTTGGAGCTGTAGTTGTTGTTGTGGGGGCGGCAGTTGTTGTAGTTGGAGCTGCAGTTGTTGTGGGGGCAGCTGTTGTTGTTGTTGGTGCAGCGGTTGTTGTAGTTGGGGCTGCAGTTGTTGTTGTGGGGGCGGCAGTTGTTGTAGTTGGAGCTGCAGTTGTTGTAGTGGGGGCGGCAGTTGTTGTAGTTGGAGCTGCAGTTGTTTTGGGGGCAGCTGTTGTTGTTGTTGGTGCAGCGGTTGTTGTAGTTGGGGCTGCAGTTGTTGTTGTGGGGGCGGCAGTTGTTGTAGTTGGGGCTTCAGTTGTTGTTGGGGCAGCAGTTGTTGTAGTTGGAGCTGCAGTTGTTGTTGTTGTGGGTGCAGCAGTTGTTGTAGTTGGAGCTGCAGTTGTTGTTATGGGGGCAGCTGTTGTTGTAGTTGAGGCTGCAGTTGTTGTTGTGGGTGCAGCAGTTGTTGTTGTGGGTGCTGCAGTTGTTGTTGGTGCAGCAGTTGTTGTAGTTGGAGCTGCAGTTGTTGTTGTGGGGGCAGCAGTTGTTGTAGTTGGAGCTGCAGTTGTTGTTGTTGTGGGGGCAGAAGTTGTTGTAGTTGGAGCTGCAGTTGTTGTTGTGGGGGCAGCTGTTGTTGTAGTTGGGGCTGCACTTGTTGTTGTTGTTGGGGCAGCAGTTGTTGTTGTTGGGGCAGCAGTTGTTATTGGTGCAGCAGTTGTTGTAGTTGGTGCAGCAGTTGTTGTAGTTGGAGCTGCAGTTGTTGTTGTGGGGGCAGCAGTTGTTGTTGTGGGGGCAGCAGTTGTTGTAGTTGGAGCTGCAGTTGTTGTTGTGGGGGCAGCAGTTGTTGTAGTTGGAGCTTCAGTTGTTGTTGTTGGGGCAGCAGTTGTTGTAGTTGGAGCTGCAGTTGTTGTTGTGGGGGCAGCTGTTGTTGTAGTTGGGGCTGCAGTTGTTGTGGGGGCAGCGGTTGTTGTAGTTGGTGCAGCAGTTGTTGTAGTTGGAGCTGCAGTTGTTGTTGTTGGTGCAGCCGTTGTTGTAGTTGGTGGAGCAGTTGTTGCATTTGGGGCAGCAGTTGTTGTTGTGGGGGCAGCAGTTGTTGTTGTGGGGGCAGCAGTTGTTGTAGTTGGAGCTGCAGTTGTTGTTGTGGGGGCAGTAGTTGTTGTAGTTGGGGCTGCAGTTGTTGTAGTTGGGGCTGCAGTTGTTGTTGTGGGGGAAGCAGTAGTTGTTGTTGGAGCTGCAGTTGTTGTAGTTGGGGAAGCAGTAGTTGTTGTTGGAGCTGCAGTTGTTGTTGGGGCTGTGGTTGTTGTAGTTGGTGCAGTCGTTGTTGTTGTGGGGGCAGCAGTTGTTGTTGTTGGAGCTACAGTAGTTGTAGTTGGAGCTGCAGTTGTTGTAGTTGGTGCCGTGGTTGTTGTTGTGGGGGCATCAGTCAATGTTGTGGGGGCAGCAGTTGTTGTAGTTGGGTCAGCAGTTGTTGTAGTTGGGGCAGCGGTTGTTGTTGTTGGGGCAGTAGTTGTTGTAGTTGAAGCAGCAGTAGTTGTAGTTGGAGCTGCAGTTGTTGTTGTTGGTGCAATGGTTGTTGTTGTTGTTGTGGGGGCAGTAGTTGTTGTAGTTGGAGCAGCAGTTGTTGTTAGTGCAGTGATTGTTGTTGTGGGATCAGCAGTTGTTGTTGTGGGGGCAGCTGTTGTTGTAGTTGGGGCTGCAGTTGTTGTGGGGGCAGCGGTTGTTGTAGTTGGTGCAGCAGTTGTTGTAGTTGGAGCTGCAGTTGTTGTTGTGGGGGCAGCAGTTGTTGTAGTTGGAGCTGCAGTTGTTGTTGTTGGTGCAGCCGTTGTTGTAGTTGGTGGAGCAGTTGTTGCAGTTGGGGCAGCAGTTGTTGTTGTGGGGGCAGCAGTTGTTGTTACGTTTTGTTCAATGTCGAAACCTATGATTTCTGAAGATGCATTCAACAAAGTCTCCCTCAATTCCTCAACGGTAGGAACAGATATGTTGTTAAACCCAGCTTCCAATTCATTGATAACTGACCCACGTCTGCAGAAGGAGAAAGAAAAAATATTGCTTGAAATAATATATTTCGGCCAATATTCTCAAATTGTGACACTATAAGCCTTAAAATATTACCTGAATTTCACCACTTTCAAGAAACTGAATGAATGATAAGTCCTTCTGAAGATGGGTTTAAGCTGCAAAAACAGAAAGCATGTTGTATTTTACAGGAGAAAACTAATTGTTGGTCACCAGTACTGTCCAATGAACAGCCTGGCCATCACACCAAACAACTGCAGGTGTTTTTGAATTTTTTTAAATTAAACAAAATTTTAGTAAAATATCAAATGTCAAACAATGTGATGATTTGCTAACTCAATTTGACACTATTCATTTAAATAAGGGGTACAAATACAAAATAACATTCAAACTAATAAACTTCTTTGTTTTTTGTTAGCTTATTTTTTTATTTTTTAGTATGTTCAATGTTTAATTTTTAGTGCAGAGGAACAGAAGTGAAACTTATAGTATGGTGCCTTCATCGAGTTCCAAGTTACCCACACCAGTTAAAATAATACAACGCAAAACCATCATACATGCTGACTTTTTTTAAATTTGAAGGATTGAAGGTCAGTGGCATGCAATTTTACTTTGTGCTGGCAATACATTTAGAAAATACATATATTTACAAAAATCAGAAAAGTTGATAAGTAAAACACTAAATATATACTGTGTTTGTAGTGCTTTTAATTGGATATATATCAAGCTTAAATAAAAATAAATGAATAAAATGATTTAGTAGGTCAACTAGCAGATTTTCTTTAGTTGAGACTTACCTGTTTTACTATTGTTGTTGCTCGATCTATATAGGCTGTGGATGACGGATTGCTAAAGTCATTTATAAATTCGGTTTGATAAGAAGTGAAGGACAAATATCGCGAAACGAGTGTTGCCTCAGTTGTCGTTGGCGCTGCAGTTGTTGTTGTGGGGGCAGTAGTTGTAGTTGGGGCAGCAGTGGTTGTAGTTGGGGCGGCAGTTGTTGTTGTTGGGGCAGCAGTTGTTGTTGTTGGAGCTGTAGTTGTTGTTGTGGGGGCGGCAGTTGTTGTAGTTGGAGCTGCAGTTGTTGTAGTGGGGGCGGCAGTTGTTGTAGTTGGAGCTGCAGTTGTTTTGGGGGCAGCTGTTGTTGTTGTTGGTGCAGCGGTTGTTGTAGTTGGGGCTGCAGTTGTTGTTGTGGGGGCGGCAGTTGTTGTAGTTGGGGCTTCAGTTGTTGCTGTTGGGGCAGCAGTTGTTGTAGTTGGAGCTGCAGTTGTTGTTGTTGGGGCAGCAGTTGTTGTTGTGGGTGCAGCAGTTGTTGTAGTTGGAGCTGCAGTTGTTGTTGTGGGGGCAGCTGTTGTTGTAGTTGAGGCTGCAGTTGTTGTTGTGGGTGCAGCAGTTGTTGTTGTGGGTGCTGCAGTTGTTGTTGGTGCAGCAGTTGTTGTAGTTGGAGCTGCAGTTGTTGTTGTGGGGGCAGCAGTTGTTGTAGTTGGAGCTGCAGTTGTTGTTGTTGTGGGGGCAGAAGTTGTTGTAGTTGGAGCTGCAGTTGTTGTTGTGGGGGCAGCTGTTGTTGTAGTTGGGGCTGCAGTTGTTGTTGTTGTTGGGGCAGCAGTTGTTGTAGTTGGGGCAGCAGTTGTTGTTGGTGCAGCAGTTGTTGTAATTGGTTCAGCAGTTGTTGTAGTTGGAGCTGCAGTTGTTGTTGTGGGGGCAGCAGTTGTTGTAGTTGGAGCTGCAGTTGTTGTTGTGGGGGCAGCAGTTGTTGTAGTTGGAGCTTCAGTTGTTGTTGTTGGAGCAGCAGTTGTTGTAGTTGGAGCTGCAGTTGTTGTTGTGGGGGCAGCTGTTGTTGTAGTTGGGGCTGCAGTTGTTTTGGGGGCAGCGGTTGTTGTAGTTGGTGCAGCAGTTGTTGTAGTTGGAGCTGCAGTTGTTGTTTTGGGGGCAGCAGTTGTTGTAGTTGGAGCTGCAGTTGTTGTTGTTGGTGCAGCCGTTGTTGTAGTTGGTGGAGCAGTTGTTGCAGTTGGGGCAGCAGTTGTTGTTGTGGGGGCAGCAGTTGTTGTTGTGGGGGCAGCAGTTGTTGTAGTTGGAGCTGCAGTTGTTGTTGTGGGGGCAGCAGTTGTTGTAGTTGGGGCTGCAGTTGTTGTAGTTGGGGCTGCAGTTGTTGTTGTGGGGGAAGCAGTAGTTGTTGTTGGAGCTGCAGTTGTTGTAGTTGGGGAAGCAGTAGTTGCTGTTGGAGCTGCAGTTGTTGTTGGGGCTGTGGTTGTTGTAGTTGGTGCAGTCGTTGTTGTTGTGGGGGCAGCAGTTGTTGTTGTTGGAGCTACAGTAGTTGTAGTTGGAGCTGCAGTTGTTGTAGTTGGTGCCGTGGTTGTTGTTGTGGGGGCATCAGTCATTGTTGTGGGGGCAGCAGTTGTTGTAGTTGGGTCAGCAGTTGTTGTAGTTGGGGCAGCGGTTGTTGTTGTAGGGGCAGTAGTTGTTGTAGTTGAAGCAGCAGTAGTTGTAGTTGGAGCTGCAGTTGTTGTTGTTGGTGCAATGGTTGTTGTTGTTGTGGGGGCAGTAGTTGTTGTAGTTGGAGCAGCAGTTGTTGTTAGTGCAGTGATTGTTGTTGTGGGGGCAGCAGTTGTAGTAGGGGCAGTGGTTGTAGTTGGTGCAGCAGTTGTTGTTGTTGGAGATGCAGTTGTTGTTGTTGGGGAAGCAGTTGTTGTTGGTGCAACAGTTGTTGTTGTTGGGGCTGCAGTTGTTGTAGTCGCTGCAGCACTTGTAGTCGGGGCAGCGGTTGTTGTAGTTGGGGCTGCAGTTGTTGTCGTTGGGACAGCAGTTGTTGTATTTGGGGCTGCAGTTGCCGTCGTTGGTGCAGAAGTTGTTGTAGTTGGTACAGTGGTTGTTGATGGAGTTGCAATTGGTGTAGTTGGGGCAGCAGTTGTTGTTTGGGCACCGGTTGTCGTTGTTGGGGCTGCAGACGTTGTTGTTGCGGCTGCAGTTGTTGTAGTTGGGGCAGCGGTTGTTGTAGTTGGGGCAGCAGTTGTCGTTGGTGGGGCTGCAGTTGCCGTTGTTGGCGCAGCAGTTGTTGTAGTTGGTACAGCAGTTGTTGATGGGGTTGCAATTGTTGTACTTGGTGTAGCTTTTGTTGCTGCTGGGGCAGCAGTTGTCGTTGTTGGCGCTGCAGTTGCCGTCGTTGGCGCAGCACTTGTTGCAGTTGGTACAGCAGTTGTTGATGGGGTTGCAATTGTTGTACTTGGTGTAGCTTTTGTTGTTGTTGGGGCAGCAGTTGTCGTTGTTGGGGAAGCAGTTGTGGTTGGGGAGGCAGTTGACGTTTGGGCAATTGTGGTTGTTGTTGTTGCTGCAACCATTGACAAGGAAGAAAAAGTGGCGTAATTTCACAGTTATTCATCAAATTAACTACTTTTGACTTTTCATGCCATCACTAACTAAGAATGTAATGTACGTGTATAATGCATGTATTTTCGTCAATTTTTATTTACAATTTTCAACTTTTCCATTATTAAGGCAATCAGTTTATCATCACTCATCATCAGCTTACCTGTTAATATCAACAACAGGGATATGATTCGCCTGACACCCATCCTGTCCTCCATTGATTCTATAAAAAAAACAATACATAGACTTAAAGAAGCAGCCTATTCAAACATTTTGCAAGCCCCTGTGAGAATATAATGTTTAATGTATTCTTTCCAATTGCATTTTAAATGAAAGAGGTGCTCATGCTTACCGTGTTCAATCTCTTAATGACTGATTTAATTATACTTACTACCAGAGTACTTTTTCTACTTCCTTTTATACTCAAGGTACATAAACCAACCAAAGGCCAAAGCACACAACATGCATTGTCCCTATAATATTCCATACCCTGAACCAAATTGATCGTATACCTTTTACACATGCAACTTTAACTTATTGGAAATAAACCTACGATTAAATGTATTGTGTTTAATTTTCATTAGTGTGTGACAATATACAGTGATAATTATCACTGTAGATGCAAGTGAATATTTCCAATGGACCATCACTTGTACTGTAGATTCAAGATGTTTTTTTGGAAGAATCCTAACAACAATTTGGAGATAATAAATGAAATCATTTGGTGAGAATTACTATCATTCATATGTGGGAAATGGCCCATTTCCCATCACAAGGTCTAATTTCAGTCTCCTACAGCCAATGCAATACAAAAGTCAATAGAGAAAATTTTCAGAAGTTGTAAGAATTGAATGCTTAAACAAACACTCTGTCTGATAAATGCTACCAATTATGCACAAACAGTATAAATATCTTTACTTTCATATATTCATCTTAGATTTTCTAGTTTCTTTAAACTTAATTTTTCAATAAGAATTCATCCAGGTTGGAGCTGACTGAATATACAAATCTACATTATATGCACAAGATCAACAAGCACATTACTTGAACAGGCAGGTGCACTGAGTGATGGAACTGCTCTTTAACCACACCAAACACCAAATTTGTTCAACAATTAACAAGATAAAACTATCAAACCTCTTTTAGAAAAGCACTTGACAACTACAGTATTAGTAGTGCAGGGGTGATACAAGCTGACGCTGACCTCCATGATAGAGAAAAACCGAAAGAGATCCCTATAAGAATCAATGCTGTATCACAATCTTAGTTTTTGTTTATTGTTATACTTATTAATTTTTTATTGGAATTTAATATTGGAATACTGGTGTGTTTGAAACTAAAGAACAACATTTTTATCATGTTGGGAAAAGACAGGCTCCACATGCCAAGATAATGGCTTATGGAGCCTTGGGACAAATTACGACTATAATTATGTTTTATTTTTAGGCTACAATAAATAAAATATAAAACACAAGCACACAACTACAAACACAGTGTATACATGTGCAAAAGTGCATATATAGACTTAAAAAATGTACTTACTTAAAATCAGATGTATGATGAAAAGTTATTAATTCCCTTTTCTATCCAATCCAATTCAGTATTTCTTTGTTATTTAGTCCAGTTGACTTCAGTGTAAACCTTTCCCTTATGTGACAGTCCACCTCTATTAAGGCCTATATATGTTGTTGGAATGATGACTAATGACGTGAAACATACGTGACACATTTTTTTAGAAATGTTGTGACACCTTAGCCACGAACAAACCCAAAGGGTACAAGGCTGTCATCTGTCAATTCGTCATTGTTCTTGGCTTAGTATCATGGCATACTCCCTTCTTTTGTCCTGTGAAACAAGCTGCAGGTGCATTCCTTCTATGTGAATATTGTAGGACATTCCACCAGTGTTTCAGTCAACTGGAAAAGAAGCAAGAAGAAACATATGAATACATCCACAGAATTCAAATAGAACACACTGAAATAATAGTTTACATTATATTTAGAGTTACCAGAGTAAATATGTAAATAGATGATACAATAAACTTAGAGTACATGACAATAAGGTGTCTAATTTTCCTTTCCTCATATTTCTTTGACTAGTGCGAATCTACAACGTCAATATTATTCAGTATGAAACCACTGTATTTAAAGATGTTTGGCTGTATAAGACAGGTAGGAGAGACAGAAATTAAATGGGGTTGAGAGGGAAATGACATGCAGAGAATGACCACGGACAGTATTCGAAACGCGGACTACTGCTTCTGAGGACTGAGCCTCTATAGGCGGGCACTCTAACCACTGCACCACATGCGCCCGCTAAAACTCTATATTCAAACAATGGTCAATAGGAATGCCAGTTGAAAATACAGAAATTTTGAAGTGAACAAAAACAGAATATATTGTTCTTATGACCATAGGTAAACTGGAGGGTTCACCAAATTAATCTTTGAAATGGAAGGCATTTTTAATACCACAAAGAATGCTTTTTACAAGCCATTTCAGTGATTTCACAATTATATTGACCAACGTATTAAATTATGATGAAAAACCAATAGGGATGATAAGTCCTCAAATTATTTGATATTAAATCACATTTTATTGTAAAAGTACTTGCCATTAGTACAAGGGGAACATCTTCATAAGATGAGTAATTTGATTTACATAACTTGGTAACAGATAAGTGGCATTAAATGGATAGATGGATTCACCATTTAATTGTTTTGCTCAAATGGACACACTTGCACTTTAGAATTAATTTCATTAGTGTAATTAATATGAAGTGACTGTATCCTGTGGTTCTATTTTTATCTGTTTTAATAATGGGTTTGATTTTGCTTTCAGTGACGTCTGACAACGTAGCCTATCCCTAGGTTGCTTTGCATTTCAATACATAGCAGTCACCTATCAATCAAACAGTGTTGACGATTCTGTGACTTATCCATCCATTCATGACGGATTCGTTTTGTCACTAGTTCTAAAAGCATCACAATAAAAATTCCGTTGAGCAAACAAATCAAGAAACAGATAGACAATGGTGCTGTTCAAAACATATAATTATATGTATAACACATAATTGCTCCTCCCTTGATTAAAGGTTATATGAGTCACTTACGGTAACTGCTTGTAAAATCAAGACCTGGCAAAGCTAATTTGACTGAAAAATAAAGTGATACAGCAAATTTGTAACAAGACCTTCCAGTACTTATTATATTTGCATAAATTGCTATTTTTTAAAATTAAATAAACCTACAACATTAGTTATATTGTGTCGGGAGTGCAATCTGATAATAAAATGTACCGCTAGGTGTACGATACGGGCTGTGAAGCAATGAAACTTCAGAAATAAAAACATTTTGCATTCTGCTGTGTAGTTTGCCTGAGCTGTTTACTTCCGTCCAACAGGCTGCAGGGTTTCGGATATTGTTAATGCAACACAACCAGTCTAAAAGTCTGTGGCAATTTATTAAACATTATGCAGCAACATGAAGCAGCTGAGGGATAATCGTTGATTCACGTTGATAAAATGGTTTGGAGTCAGCCAATTTTTTTATGTTTTGAGGATTGTTGGTATTAATAAAACTAAATGTACAAAGAAAATAAGATCCATGTACACCCCGTTGCCTATAGAGCACATTTTGTTTTCATGCAGTTTGTTCATGTTTGCTTCTAAACATTTTCAATATCCTTCAAGATGATTTTTGTGCAAATTAATTCAACGAACAATATGGCAAATGTCTTTTCATATTCATAGAAGTCTACGGAGCCCCGAAAAAAAAAAAAAAAATGTTTGCCCGACTTAGTGATCTGTTTGCATGATTTAATAATCTATGGCCACAGTTTAATAATTCGTGGGAACGAGATAATTATTTTGTGGCCACGGTTTAATAATTCGTGGGAACGAGATACTTATGTTGTGGCCACGAATTAACAATTATAAAAGGAGTGTGTGCTGTGTTGTCTATCGTTGTAGTGTGTGTGCTTCCGCCTGCACCGGATGCATGCGCATTCGTTGGTCATCAACGAGGTTGCAAAGTAGTAACTTCAGGCATATCTCTCCAAATAAATGTTTTTATTCTTCCTACGTGTTGACGATCTGTATTCAGTCATTGCGCCGCGGCCGAAGTGACAGCTGTCTACTGAACCAGCTAATCGAATTTTAAGGCTAATTCAAATTTCAGTTGCAACATCTGCCTTTCATTACCCTACACAAATAAATACGAAAAATAGCCAAACGGAATAATGGATAAATAAAGCCAGCTCAACTAGGTAGGCTACAGGTTGTGAAGGTAACGGAAGTAGGCTATCCTGTAAACCCTGTTGGCTCACGCATACGCCCCCTTCAGTGAGGCAGAGGAAGCATACTTACTGGCTGCCTCATTTCATGCCTTTTTCAGCGCGGTTTTATGTTAGATCAGCATTTTATTTAGTCATGAAATAAAATGGCATTAAATAGGCTATCATTGTAATCATTCCGAGGTTAAAATAGAACGATATTTCTTCTAGCTTGTCCATAGCCGACATGGTCTAACCCCTGCTGCAACGATAGACAGCACACATTCCTTTTATAATTGTTAATTCGTGGCCACAACATAAGTAACTCGTTCCCACGAATTATTAAACTGTGGCCACAAATTAATTATCTCGTTCCCACAATTTAATAAATTGTGGCCACAGATTATTAAGTCATGCAAACGGATCACTAAGTCGGGCAAACAGTTTTTTTTTTTTTTCGGATGTCACCAGAGGGGCTCCGTAGAAGTCACAATATAATTGGTTCAAAATATATTGTTATCAGACCATTTTCAAGTAACAAAATATTGAATAATCCCATAGTCAGAATGTTTATTTTTTGGGGAAATTATGTTCATATACAAAGTACAAAATATACCATTACTAACTATTAATTTCCCTATCTTCCAAATCACCCTTTGGGATCTCATAAACTGATGGAATAGCTTTGGTCAATAATTATACACTTTATAAGGCACTTGAGATTAAATCTCTCTTGTAAGAGAGACCTGGCTAAAATGGACAGCAGTACACAGTTACAACATAACAGACCAGACAAAATGCAAGTTCAATACTTTGCAATTGTGAAAATACATTAAAATTATTGATTATAACATTTGCAATATCCAATGGAGTCTGAATTGAAACTCTCAATGATGGCTTTAAATTAATTAATCCTGGAGTTTGAGCTGCTTCTGCAGGGTTAGGAGCTCCCTCCTGATGAATGCTATGCTTTGAATTTCTGTGACACACCTAAAGTTACATAGTGCACCTGTAAGCCCCTGATTTTCCTGCAGACCTTGAAGCATATCCACTTTATACTCAATGTCACCGTTATGGGAGAGGTATCTTTTCTTTGTGGTTTCGGTAGTTTCCTTGGGTTCTTCCCCTCAGGAGATGTGGTTTGGGCTGCCCCATTTTGCATCATTTACCACTGATTTGCATTTATAATAAAAAACAAATATTCAAAACGTTTTAACATTTTGATGGGTAATGAGATTATTATACTATTACTATGCCAGTCTGACATGTTTCAATAATAACCCATGCCACTGATTTTGGTCCATGATTTTATTTTGGTGGAATTTCAGATTTGAATGAAAAGTCCCTTATTTACTAATTTGACCAAATTATAGTCACGCCTCTTTCCCCTTGAAAAATAGTGAATTTTTAATGAATTTCTCCAGGGTTTTTTGTCCCATTATATATAAAAAAAAAAAGTTAATTAGTTGAAATCATTATTTCCACTGTTTTATAAAACAATTAACCCTTTACATTCCATTTTGTATCATAAATCACTGATTTGAATTTACTATAAAAAAAACTAATATTCAAACATATGCAACATACTTATGGGTATTATGAGATTATTCTACTCTTTGTTTGCCAGTAAAGACAAGATTTATAACCCACAACCTTAATTTTGGTGCATTTTCTTTTTGATGCAATGTCAGATTTTAAAGGCCGACTTCACCAGTTGGAATATGAAGGTGTATTGAACTCGGAGATCCTATTTAGTATAAATGTGCAATTTTTTTTTTAAATCGGATCATCCTAGCCTGAGAAAAGGCAGAAAGAGTGTTTTATGGTCTCACTGTCACAGTTTCCTTCTTGTGACATCACAGTAAGGGTTAGGATTAACAGGACAGCTGGGCGAAGGGAAGACTGAGGGAAGAAAAACCTGATTCATTATATTATAATAGTGATTTTATAATGATAGAATGCCTGTTCCGTATGGGTGAAGTATTCCTTTAAAGGCCTATTTCACCGGTTTAAATATGAAGGTGTATTGAATTCTGAGATCCTATGTAGGATAAATGTGCAATTTTTTTTTAAATCGGTTCATCCTAGCCTGAGAAAAGGCAGAAAGAGTGTTTTTTTTAACCCTATATTTCTCTTTCTCGTAACATCACAGAAAGAGAAATATAGGGTTAAAAAAAAACGTACTTTGTAAATATTACTGTGACATCACAGTAAAAGACATCACAGTAATATTTACAAAGTAAGTTTTTTTTAACCCTATATTTCTCTTTCTGTGATGTCACGAGAAAGAGAAATATAGGATTAAAAAAAACACTCTTTCTGCCTTTTCTCAGGCTAGGATGAACCGATTTGCGAATTTTTTTCTCACATTTATACTACATAGGATTTTAGAATTCAATACACCTTCATATTCAAACCGGTGAAGTAGGCCTTTAAGGATTTTTTAATGGTCATGCCTTTCCCCCCCTGTAAAATAGTGACATTGATTAATTTCTCCAGGGTTCTTTGTTTAATTGTTTTCTATAAAATGTTTTTGATTAATGTAAATCATTATTTATAATATTTCATGAAATATAAACCCTGTACATTTAATTTTGTTTCGTGTACTATTGATATGCATTATTAAAAAATATATAGATTTAGATTTTTGCACTTTGCAATTAGCTGCACTGAAAATAATGCTTTTGTTGAGCAAGCGAGTTCATCTTAAACACAGTTATATATGAACTGTGAGAAAAATAGGCACTTTTTGGTTTCTGCAACAAAATCTGTGCCTTTTTTTCTGGCATATGACATTATTAATTAATTTCACATGTACAAGTCAAAGTAGTTTGAACTCTTTTTTGTAAGTAGCTTTAGTTAACCTAACTAGATTTATCCATGGGTAGCTTTGCTCTAGTTCAACTTCTCTAGTGTGTCATTGGTAGTTTGTAAAGCTATGCTTTTCAAAGTAGCACCCCAAACACAACGCGTGCAAGCGCAAGTATGCCAGATTGGGCATGCACGTACGTGCGCGTGCATGTATGCACATACATGCACACATCAAGGCAATGGAAAATTATAATTGGAATATCAGACTTTCTGCTGTGCACACATGTGCAAATAAGTGAGTGTGTACGCATGTGCAAATGCGTGCTCAGATGTGCACAACTTTAACTGTACACTTTGATCTGTTTATTTCAAAGACACATGAAACAGAGGTAGCTTATTACTGCTTTAGGAATCCCAAGCTCCCTATTTCACCAGCATGTGCATGTGCACGTGGATGTGCATATTTGACTGTTTATATGAAATCACGCATCTACATGCGTGTGTGTGCACATTCTGTATGTTCTTGTGTATGTGCGCTCATGCACTTACATGCACGAATCAGAGCAATGAAAAATAGATGGGATTCACAGACTAGCTGTTCTGTTTATGGGCACGTACGTGCACATGCATGCAAACAAATGCACGTACGTGTGCAGCCGTGCAGCATTATGACGGCAATAGAGTTGGTTTTATGGCAAAAGCAATGCATATCTCATATTGTCTGGCGATATTTGTTTAAAAAAGAATCTCATAGCTGAATTTAATTATGCACCACTCCCAGTTCTCTCTTTCTGAACAAACCTGATTCCATTACACAAGAAAGGCGGAGACCGGCTGTTTTTAAGACACACCCCACAGTGACGGTTTGATGGTGGTGTAAACATCTGCGGCCCCTTAATAGCGGTTCTCGAGAACACTTTTTACCTATACGTACTGTTTGTACGTTGAAATACAATCTGGTTAATAGACAGCCTAAGCTCTGTACAAACAATGGGGCCCACCCTAGCTAGCAACATGCTAGTTTCAGTGTTTACAGAGCCTAGGCTGTGTATTAACACTGGATTTTTATTCAGCACACCCACAGTATGGAGAGGCAGTAGATCATGAGGAGATATTCATTGATTTTGACAACAAGCATTTGTCAGAATCGCAGACTCCACCTTTAATTTAAGCTCCTGACCTTAAAAATACCCAGACCCACTTTCTCTTTACTACTAATGTTGAAAAACAACACACAAATCTTCAAAGTTTTTTTAATTTTTATTGTGGTCATAATAACGTTTAGGACAGAAATTATACAAACTACGAAAATATACCATAACTATTAATACAACGTGTTTGTTTTAGGGTTGTGCAGGCACTTAATTTAGTTTAAGGCTCTTTTTCCTTTTACAATACGTTTATGTTCTGTTTGTCTCTCATGTTGCTACGCAATGGTATGCTATGTTATCAAGTGAAACTACGAAAACATAATTTAAGTTCAAAGCAATACATCAGCTGATAAGGCAGATATAAATAACAAAACACTTTATTTTGATGGAGACTTAATTTAAAAAAAACAGCGACCAGTTGAAACCAAGTATTCAGATTTCTCAATCTGCATGTTTCAAAATACAGCATCAACTGCATTCAACAGTGGTGAGTGATTTCACAATTCTGGAAAAAGACTGAACAAGAAAGCATTGGTTACTGGTAGAGAAGAAACATGCATTTGTACAGTGTGATTATATTGTTTGGCTTAATATTACAGTGATTATTAAATGGACAAGGTGCTTAGAGTAGGCTGTGTCATTCTGTTGGCCTGGAGTGGACTGAGTGCGTGTGTGTGTGCGTGTGTGTGTGTGTGTTTGTGTGTGTGTGTGTGTGTGTGTGTGTGTGTGTGTGTGTGTGTGTGTGTGTGTGTGTGTGTGTTCAGTTCGACAGACAAACCTAAACAGCTGTCATTGATGTGTCCGGTCAGTGCAAAGTTGAGTTAGATAGTTAATTTTAAGCTGTACAATATGATAGGCCATAATGAATCCTTCATGGTAGTTCAAATGGAAATCAGCACAGCTGGCTTGACAGCAGCCATGACAACAGTCCAAGGCAGGACGCGGTGACGAGACTGATCTTGTGGCTGCCAACCCCACCTGTCGCTGCTAATGAGGATAAAGGAAACAAAACAGTAGATTAACAAACAGGAAGTCTGTGCCAAAGTGCAATTTTTTAAATCTTTGATTAAGTAACACTCCACAATACTTACGTTCGTCATTGACTTGGATGGAGGTTCCATCAATGTCAAAGCCGGTGACGTTTGAAGATGCACTGATCAAAACATTTGCAATCTGAGTGCTAGTAGGAATAGATGTGCTCTCAAAGAAGACGTCCATAACGTTGACAATTGATCCATTCCTATAGAAGAAACAAAAAATATTTCAAAACATCAGATTTTGGACAATATTGTTGAATTGTGCCAAATTAAGTCTTAAATTATTACCTGAATGCCGTCACCATCAAGGACCTGAATGCAGTTAATTGTGTACGGAAGACAGGTTCAAGCTGCAAAAACAGAAATCATTTTTTATAATACTTTTTATTTCTATTTGTACACAAATACAATTTTAAAATTGCAATACGTTTCTAAAAAGTTGGGACATGGGCATGAAAAGACTGGGAAAGCTATAGAATGTTAGAAAACCGGAGAAATCGGAGAAATCTCTGCATGTAAGGGCCATGGTCCAAAATTAAAATGTAATGCCCATGACCTCACGTGGCACTGCATTCAAAAATGACATGATTTTATAAAGGATATCACTACATGGGCCATGGAACACTTCAGAGAACCATTGTCTGTAAACACAGTATTAAGCATTAAGTAAGTGTTAATGCCTAGTTATTAACGGTAAGTTAATGCTTCGTTAATTAATGCTTAGTTAAGCATAAACTAATTATAACAATTAGTTAATGCTTAGTTTATGTTTATTAAGCATTTACTAAGCATTTATTAACAGTTAGGTAATGCTTAGTAAATGCTTATTTAGCCTTTATTAAGCATTAACTCAAATTTAATTAACGTGCCCTTATTGTAAAGTGGTACCTAGATTTTTGTAAAAGCTTATTGAGACACCCACCTTTAATATCATACATTGATTTTTTATTTCACCTTTCCTTTAAAAAGGTGCATTGTTACTGCCTCCTTCCACATCAAAAGAATCCTCTAGGTTTACCAGCAGATTTTTTTCCTAAGGGTGAGACTCACCTGTGTTTCTATCATTGAAGCTCGGCTTGTAAAAGCTGTGGATGTCGAATTCGATAAGTCAGTTGAAAATGTGTCTCTAACAGATTTGAAGGACACCCTTTGCCTTATGGTTGCTTCAGTTGTAGTTTGTGCGACTGCAGCTGTTGTTGCTGAGGGCAGAAAAAGTGACATTATTTAACAGTGATTCATTAAATGAACAACTTTTGACTACTTACTGTATGCCAAGAATACTCTGGTGTGTATTTTAGAATGACAAATATCATATGGTATTACTTTTCAGTCATCGTTCCAATTTGTTATTAAAATTTTCCATTCACTTTGTCCCTTATTTTGTATCAAGACATTATTAAGGAAATCGCTTCAACGCCAGTCATTGTCAGCTTACCTGTTACAATCAGGAAGAGGGATATTATTTGCCTGACAGCCATCTTTTCTTCCATTGATTCTGTAAAATCCAACCATATAGAGACTTACTCACGGGGGCATCGTATCCAAACATTAGTAATTAGCTACTAGAATTATATATGTCTCTGTAATGTCAATGCTGGAAACTCTGTGAGAATGTATTGTATAATGACATCTTAAAAAGATAAACAACTATTAGAAAAATCTCATGATTAATTCTTTCCGATTGTATTTTATACTAAACTGGGGATTACAAAAATAAATAAAATAATAATAATGGTTACAAGTAAAACGGGTTCAATCTCTAAATGAATGATTTTTGATAAGATTATGGTATGGAGTTATAACATAGATGCTCTTTTTTTAAATATTCTTACAACTTTTGGAACAACACAAATCATTGAAGATAATGGCATTAATTCATTTTTTGCTTCCTATATTCATCTTAGATTTCTAGTTTCTTGGCATTACATATACATTGCTCTATACGAATTTTTGGAGCAAAAGTACAAAAAGAAACACATCTACGGTGTATGCACTATATCAACAAGCACAGTACTTGAACAAGTAGTGCGCTGAAACACAAACACTCAAAATGTACAACAATTTAAAAGATACAACCACCAAGCCTCTTTTAGATAGGCACTCGACGCCTACAGTATTAGTAGTGCAGGGGTGATACAAGCTGACACTGACCTCTGAACTCATGATGAGGAAAGGCTCAAACAGATCCCTATAAGAATCAATTCTGTATCCCATTGGGAATTGTTATACTTATTTCTTTTTTAATCTGAATTTAATATTGGGTTGTTTGAAACTAAAGAACAACATTTGTATCATGCTGAAAAAAGACAGGCTAGCACACATATACTTACAAACAGTGTATAAATGTGCAAAAGTATAGACTTAGAAATGTACTCACCCCAATTAAAAAACGTTAGATGAAAAGTTATCTTAACAATTTCAATATTTGTTTTAAATTTTGTCCAGCTGCTATCTGTCTGAACCTTTCTCTTATGTGACAGTCCACCTCTATCAAAGCCGATATATATATTGAAACGGAATGAAGATTGGTGACGTGAATCACAAGTGATACATTTTTCAGGAATGTTGTGACACCTTAGCAATGAATTACAGGATACCGGCATTGTCATTGTTCTTGGCTAAGTACCATGGCATACGCCCTTCTTTTGTCCTGTGGAACAAGCTGCAGGTGCATTCCTCCTATGTGAATGTTGCAGGATATTCCACCAGTGAAGCAGTAAGTTAAAAGGAAAAAGTAATAGAGTTCCAGTCAACTGGTAAAGGAGCAAAAAGAAATGCAAGAAAATTAAAATAAATATCACTGGACCATTCACATAAGACAAATGAACTAATATGTTACATGAAATTTAGAGTAACCAGAGTAGATTTGTAAATAGATGATGCAATACACTTAGAGTATATGAGTATAATGTTGATATGGAGACATTAAAAATGCATCTTCTTTTGTCAATATGATCCAGTATGAAATCGCTATATTTAACAAATGGAAAGAAATTAAATAAATAACTTTTAAAGGTAAGAAATGCATCATATATTGTTGTCAAAAAGATAAGTAAACTGGAGGGCCCACCAAGTAAATCTTTTGGAATGTAAGACCACAAAAAATGCTTTTTACTACCCAGTTCATGATACTATTGACCAAAGTATTACATTATTATGGAAAACCAATAGGGATGATAAGCCCTCAAATTATTTGTTATTTAAATTCAATCACATTTTGTTGAGTACTTACCAGAAGTGCAAGAGGATAATCCTTCTTCAGATATTTAATTAATGGCGAGGAACCATATATGGTAACTTAAGTTGACTACCTTAAAAGCCTCACCAAACCTATCCATTAAGGAGCAAAGCAGCCCATATATTTCTCCCAGCCAATCTGGAGAGACCAGTCACAGTTAGTCAAGTGACAACATCTGACCAATCGGCTGTATTTTAGAGCATCTCAAACTTCAGCTTGCCACGAAAGTCCATGCAGTACCATGATCGGCCTGTATAAGCTTCCATACTCACGGCACCAACATGAAAACTAACAAAGGTAAGTTGTTGAAACTCACACATTATATGGTTGAATAGCTGTGTTAGATGTTGCGATAGGGGCTGTTTGTGTAGTGTTTGTAGAAATTTGTGAAATTTTGTTATGAAAAATAGAGGCACCATATTTGATCATTCGCCCAGTTCACCTAACAATTGGACATGTGATCATATGTCCATATTTAGACATACGCCCATACGCCCAATGGGTATAATAAGCCATATGTGCTTGCTTTTTAACAAATAACACATGACAACATAGGACAATAGTCCTCAATAGCGCATTGGATGTTGGTGTGAGAAATTTTTTGACTTTTTAGAAAATGTCTTGCTATAAATAGTGAAATATGTGGGATTTTGGACAGTTTTGAGACTTAACAACAGTTTACATTATACTTAAATAGCATAGGTATTTATTTTTGCTGTGGGCGGTATTACTGCTAAAATGTATAAAGTTATTCAATATTTGTGATGTATTTAATTTGTCTGATTGAATTATGAGAAGAAAGTAATGGTACCACTAGTACTTATACTATTTTTCACTCGTTTATATTTTCAATTTATGTCAATCATATTATATATATTTACAATTTAAACGTCAATATTCTTTGTTTTTAAGTAGATATACACTTCACTGTTACTGTTTATCTTAAAAAAGAACACAAAGTGGACTTGATGTTGACTCAAAAACTCTCTTGTCTTTAGCAGCTGTCTACAATTGCACTTGATGACAGCCTCACAAATGCTGGGGTCATCTACACGCGGGACTGCAAGGCTCTTGATGTGGATGGCCTGTAACTAAAGAAATTCAGGATAGATAAGAGGTGTTCCGGCAGCCAGAAGAGGTTACTCCTGAAGGAGCTCAGCATCTCTAGGCAGCCTCAGCCCCTCAGTTGGTGGCCCTGCGCCTGTCCAGGGACACCGCAGCCACACCCAAGATTATTCTGTACAGTGTAACCTGTCCCTGTTCTGTGCCCCTGTCTAAACCAACTGCAACACCTGGATGTACTGCAGCAGTAGGGGGGAAGTCTTGAGGTCAAATGTAGTCTGCAGGGTCTGCAGGATCTACCTTTGCCTCAATGCTGAGTGCTACTGCTTCATCAATTACAGTGAAGCAGTTGCCTAAATGACTGGCCTGGACATTGTAACGAACATTCTTGTGACAAGTTCTAGTATCACTAAATATATGTTCCTTAATGTTTTATGTGTTTTTTATCAGTAAATAAATGTTCCTTTACTTTAGAAGTATATTTCCTTGTATTTTCTATATTTACACTTTTGGAGATTTTTTCTTACGGGCAAGGAACCATATATGGTAACTTTGTTGACCTCGATTTGCAATGTAAAAATGTATATATTTTTTTAATTTGCAAAAGAAAATATAGTCTTGTTATATCCTCCAATAACACTGTAGGGTTGAAATTTAGAATTTCTAAGTATTTCAATGAGTGCCCTATAAAGGGTTAACATAACCTGGAGACAGATATGTGGCATTAAATGGATAGGTGGATTAACCATTAAATTTTTTTGCTCAAATGGACACTTGCCCTTTATAGTTCAATAGCTTCCTCGCTACTTTAGTACAATTAGTTTGGAGTAACTTCCTTACTCACTGTTCTATCTTTAACCGTTTATTTGGTTTGGCTTTTACTTTGAGTGACGTCTGACTTGAGTCAACGGTGCAATTTATAACCTAAAATTATATGTATAAGACGTAATTGCTCCTCCCTGGATTAAAGGTTATTGTGAGTCATTGTGAGTCAGGTTTGTATCATTCAGCTTTGGCAATACTCATTTAAATGAAAAAACAAAATGATACAGCAAATTTGGAACATAACTATACAGTACTTATAATACTTGCATAAATTGCTATTTTATTGTATGATATTATATAGGGCCTACCTAATGCAGTAAATAACCAATAACTAATTTAGCTTTTTTTTGGTTTAATGGTAGTGCTTACCTTAAGGTTTTATTATACTATCTATGGTTTTTACTCCTGCAGCAGAGGGGGAATTATTGGAATACTGAATTATTAGAAACTTAGAGTGAGCACAGAGAAACAAGTTGTAAAGGTGTGATGGCTCCCCTTGTGGATGGATATGGGTGTAATAAGCCTCTACCAGAGGACCTCAGGGTCCTAGAGGGTTCATATGCTAAAAGCTAATCAGATAAATAGCTTGGACCAAAACCATTTTGAGCTCTAAAAACCAATACAAGTATTTTAAAATATATTCTGAAGAAGCAGGCAGGAAGCCAGTGCAGATATTTTCAAATTGTTGTGAAGTGGACTCTATTTTGTGTCTTGTATCTGAATTCTGCATTAGTGGTGCTATGATCTTATAGGGAGACCAGAAAGTACAGCATTATAGTACTCAATTTTGGGGCTAATACAAGCATGCATTGGTGTCTCTGTACTGGTTTGAGAGAGAAATGGTCAAACTCTTGCAATGTTATTGAGATGATAGAATGGAATCTTTGTTATATTCCTGACATGTGGTTCAAAACTGAGGTCTGAATCAAAATGACCCCAAACTTCTTTACCTGATAAATTTTTTTTAAATTCAGTTTGCGAAGTTTTGAACAAAGTGTCTCTCTCTGAACCTTAAGACCAATAACCAGGAGGATTTACTACATTAAATCAGTCAATTAAAGTTGATAACATTTTCTTACAGACGATAATTGATGTATCAACAAGCCCAATAACTTATTTCCATAACAAGCTTGATATCCATCGCTTTTCCCCCTTAATACAATGCTGGAATCAGGGATCACCATCCTGACGGTTTTGAGAATTAACTGCCGACCCTTTTTGCAACAAAATGAATCATCAGCGCCGTAGATGGTCCAGTGGTAAAGGAGGCGGAGATGGAGATGTGGGATCAAACCCCAGTGCTGGAAACCTGAGGTATGTGACATATTGCTATAAACATTTTCCTCTTTTTCCTCCCTCTCTCCCTCCCTTCATCTTGGTTTAGCCTTACACTACCAATATGAACAAATATTTAGTTTTCTTTGTTTTGGCCTTTTATTACAGAGGCAGCCTCCTTCCAGATTTGCAACGTAACAACCTTAGCTTTGTTTAACCGGGCTGTAGACAGTTGTAAGATGACCACATCTTGAAAATATTGCAGCCATTTTATGTTCTATAAAAAATATTTAAAAATGTAATAAGAAGGAAAATAATTGCGGCCCATCATGTTAAAAGAGGTACGCTTTATGATTACATACAGTTGCTGGTTCGTGGTGGCAATACTACACTATCCACTACAAGCCAGGGCACCAAAATGATCCGCAGATAGGGCCAGCTCTGAATATATTGAACCAATATATTGGACCAATTGTGTGTCAGAATTTAAGCCTGTGATTTTGAAAGCTACAACAATATTGCCATCAGTTACAGGTGTGGGTGCAAATCAATGGTGTTGCTGATTGATCTATGACTTTATAATGAATGAAAGACACAATTAACATAAAAGAAAGATTTGTATCTGAAGGTTAACCACAATCTTATAAGTTGTTCAATGGTTATTTTTTTCTATAGGCTAGAACTTGGGGCTAACATAACAGAAGTGGCGACTTTATCAACTTAAATGAGAAAATTGCATTAATTGAATTAAGATTTATGATTTATACTGTATATTCATTGATATTACTATGTTAAGTATTTTTCAACACTTAGTCTATTAAAATGCTTCTTTTTCTATGAGAGCCATCATGGAAAATTAACTTTTTCCCAATAGGTGATGCTTATTTCGATTCTCAAGGCATCTCTCAGCATGTCTGGCGGTATTTGATGAAACAACAATCTTTAAACTGAAGTTAATTATGTGCCACTCCCAGTTCTCTTTTCTGAACAAACCTGATTCAAATACACAACACACCCAACAGTGACAGTTTGATTGTGTAAATCTCCGTTCCCTTAATTTAAGCTCCTTACTTTAAAAATACTCTGACACACTTTCTCTTTACTACCAAAGTTGCAAAACATCACACACTTCTTCAAAGTTTCTTTTTATTGTGGTAATAGTAATGTTTTTCACAGAAATTATTCAAACTATAAAATATACATTAACTATTAATAAAACTCTTTATACTGTTTCAGGGATGTGCAGCCACTTTGAGCTGCATTTGTTAAGCTTCGCTTCCACTGAGCAGTGCGGTTTGGGTAGGAAAAACACTACACTACAATAAGTTCAGCGCCAACATTTTTCGCTAAACACAAGACTGAAATGATTATTTCAACCAATCAATAGACTGCGGTGCATAGCTCCACCCGTTCGGCACCGTTTCAGACAGCTTGGCACCAGAACAAAGGAGTACCGAAAATAGGAGCGGTCCAGCTCGCTTATTTGGGACCCTTCCCAACTATGGAAACGCAAATAAAAGCGGCCTGAACCGTTGCGAACCAAGCTGCAATGCTAGGTGGAAATGAGGCATAAGGGATCATGTAAAGCAGGGGTTTTCAAAGTGTGAGAGAGTGAGCCCCCCCTCAGAGAACAAATTTCAGCGGAGCCCCCCCCCAAAAAAAAATCACTGTGTGTTTTGAAAGATCTTATCATTATTCTACACATTTTAAACATATGTTTGAAACATTCGAAACATCTTTGTGCATTTTTAAACACATTTCTTTAAACATTTTAACATCTTTATCGAAGTATGTTTTTGTTTAGCTTTTTTAAAATACATTTGAACATCTTTATCCAGTGGTTTAATCCTGCTTCCTTAAAGCATGGATAGTAGTGACTGAGTGTGCAATGGAGTGAGAGAGATAGGCAGAAAGACTTGCCCAAATTATTGACTATTGTTAAATGTCATTCACCCACCCACTGGGTCTGATGAAATAGAAGCTATTGAAGAAAGACACATGGATTTTCCCTAAAAATATTAATTTAAAATAAAATATTATTCCAAGGCCAACCTCTGGGTTGGGCTTGGAGCTCTTTTTCTTTAACGAGACATATTTCTCTGTAATATAGTGAATGCATTTAAATGCAGTGAGAGGAACGAAGCAGAAGAACTCTTGTCCAGCTATCTTTATTTCCACAGACAAGGCTGAAATAGGCTATAAATTATACACAGTGCATGGGAAACTGAGGGCAGCCCCATTTCTAAATGTTTTAAAATAAACTCAATACACACTGTGCATGGACGTGAATGTGACGTGATCAGTTAACGTCGGATTATCTCCCAGATGATCTGATTTAATTATTAGGCTATTAACTATCTAGACCAAAACATTGTATTCCTTTTTTGTAAGATAACTTACATTTGCTTAATATGATGTTAATATCAAAAACATTAAAAAAAAAAAAAATCGTTTTATTTATTTATTTATTTTTTTCACCTATTCATCCGCGCCCCCCTGCCACATCGATCCGCGCATCGGTTACTATGATACTCTCTGGCCAAACTTACTGACGTTGTCTTGTCTGTAGCCTGTGAGGCCTTAACCATGACTTAATTTAACAGTACTGTGTGATAATTCAATTTAAGGCTCTTCTTCCTTTTACAATATACTGTTATGCTATATATCTTTTACGTCGCAATGCCATGATATGGTACCCTATGCTATGTTATCAAATGAAACCTAAACCTAATACATTTTACATGCATTTAGAAACTATTAAAAGTAAAACAACTGCATTTTGATTCATATCTGCTGACAGAAATAACAAAAAACCTTTTGATAGAGACTTAATAAAGCGACTAGTTTGAAATCAATCATTTAGATTCCTTGATCTGCATGTTTCAAAAACAGCACCAACAGCATTCAACAATGGTGAGTGAGTTCACAGTTCGGGAGAAAGACTGAGCAATAAAGTCAGTGTGATTATATTGTTTGGCTTAATATCACAATGATCATTAAATGGACAAGGTGCTTAAAGTAGGCTGTGTCCTTCTGTTGGCCTGGATACTGGACATCCCGCACAGGAACATATTCAGTCCGACAGTTCTCTTTAAAGTGTCCGATCAGTGCAAAGTTGAGTTTAATACATTGTTCATCTTAAGCTGGTTAACGTAAAAGAAAATCATGAATCCTGCATTAAGGATGATGGTAGTTCAAAGGGAAATCAGCACAGCTGGCTTGACAGCAGCAAGGACAACAGTCCAAGGCACGACGCCGTGACGAGACTGATCTTGTGGCTAACTCCACCAGAAGCTGTAAATAAGGGAAACAAAGGAATCAAAACATTAGTTTAACAAACAGCATCGTTGTGCTGCAACTTTTGAAATATTTGATTCAGTAGCACTTACTTTCACCATTGATGAGGATGGAGCTGCCTTCAATGTCAAAGCCGGTGACGCTTGAAGATGCAGTGATCAAAACATTTGCAATCTGAGTTCTAGAAGGAATAGATGTAACCTCAAATTCAGCGTTCCCATCTGTGACAATTGATCCATTTCTGCAGAAGGAGAAACAAAAAGATTTAAAGTATCAGATTTAGCCCAATATTTTCAAAATGTGACACGATAAGCCTTAAAATATTACCTGAATTGCACCACTCTAAAGGACCTAAATGAAGTGAATGCTGTACGGAAGAAAGCTCGAAGCTGCAAAAACATAAAGCATGTCTTATTTCACCATAGAAATTTTTGTGTGAGTGCTTGAAATCTCGGATCAAATAATCAAGTAGGTTTACCATCAGATTGTTTTCTAAGGGTAAGACTCACCTGTGTTTCTATCATTGAAGCTCGATTTCTAAAAGCTGTGGATGATGGATTCAGCAAGTCTGCTGTAAATGTGTCTTGAACAGATCTGAAGGACACCCTTTGTGTTATGGTTGCTACAGTTGTTGTAGGTATAATTGGAACTGCTGTTGTTGGCCCGGCAGCAGTTGATGCTCCGGCAGCAGTTGTTGCTCCCACAGCAGTTGGTGGCAATACTGTTGATGCCACATCAGCTGTTGTTGGTACAATTGGAACTGGAACAACAGTTGTTGCTCCGGCAGCCGTTGTTGCTCCAGCAGGATTTGTTGCTCCGGCAGATGTTGATGGTCCGGCAGCAGTTGATGCTCCAGCAGAGGTTGATGGTCCACCAGATGTTGATGCTCCAGCAGATGTTGATGCTCCAGCAGATGTTGATGCTCCAGCAGATGTTGATGCTCCGGCAGATGTTGATGCTCCAGCAGATGTTGATGGTCCGGCAGCAGTTGATGCTCCGGCAGATGTTGATGCTCCAGCAGATGTTAATGCTCCAGCAGAGGTTGATGGTCCACCAGATGTTGATGCTCCAGCAGATGTTGATGCTCCAGCAGATGTTGATGCTCCGGCAGATGTTGATGCTCCAGCAGATGTTGATGGTCCGGCAACAGTTGATGCTCCAGCAGATGTTGATGGTCCGGCAGCAGTTGATGCTCCGGCAGATGTTGATGCTCCGGCAGATGTTGATGCTCCAGCAGAGGTTGATGGTCCACCAGATGTTGATGCTCCAGCAGATGTTGATGCTCCAGCAGATGTTGATGCTCCAGCAGAGGTTGATGGTCCACCAGATGTTGATGGTCCACCAGATGTTGATGCTCCAGCAGATGTTGATGCTCCAGCAGATGTTGATGCTCCAGCACTAGTTGATGCTCCAGCAGATGTTGATGCTCCAGCAGATGTTGATGCTCCAGCACTAGTTGATGCTCCAGCAGATGTTGATGCTCCGGCAGATGTTGATGGTCCGGCAGCAGTTGATGCTCCGGCAGAGGTTGATGCTCCGGCAGATGTTGATGCTCCAGCAGATGTTGATGCTCCAGCACTAGTTGATGCTCCAGCAGATGTTGATGCTCCAGCAGATGTTGATGCTCCAGCACTAGTTGATGCTCCAGCAGATGTTGATGCTCCAGCACTAGTTGATGCTCCAGCAGATGTTGATGCTCCAGCAGATGTTGATGCTCCGGCAGATGTTGATGGTCCGGCAGCAGTTGATGCTCCGGCAGAGGTTGATGCTCCGGCAGATGTTGATGCTCCAGCAGATGTTGATGCTCCAGCAGATGTTGATGCTCCAGCACTAGTTGATGCTCCAGCAGATGTTGATGCTCCAGCAGATGTTGATGCTCCAGCACTAGTTGATGCTCCAGCAGATGTTGATGCTCCAGCACTAGTTGATGCTCCAGCAGATGTTGATGCTCCAGCAGATGTTGATGCTCCAGCAGATGTTGATGCTCCAGCACTAGTTGATGCTCCAGCAGATGTTGATGCTCCAGCACTAGTTGATGCTCCAGCAGATGTTGATGCTCCAGCAGATGTTGATGCTCCGGCAGATGTTGATGGTCCGGCAGCAGTTGATGCTCCGGCAGAGGTTGATGCTCCGGCAGATGTTGATGCTCCAGCAGATGTTGATGGTCCAGCACTAGTTGATGCTCCAGCAGATGTTGATGCTCCAGCAGATGTTGATGCTCCAGCAGATGTTGATGGTCCGGCAACACTTGATGGTCCGGCAGATGTTGATGGTCCAGCACTAGTTGATGCTCCGGCAGATGTTGATGCTCCAGCAGATGTTGATGATCCAGCAGTTGTTGATGGTCCGGCAGCAGTTGATGGTCCAGCAGATGTTGATTGTCCAGCACTAGTTGATGCTCCAGCACTTGATAGTCCTGCAGATGTTAATGCTCCAGCAGATGTTGATGGTCCAGCAGATGTTGATGCTCCGGCAGCTGTTGATGCTCCGGCAGATGTTGATGGTCCGGCAGAGGTTGATGGTCCACCAGATGTTGATAATCCGGCAGATGTTGATGGCCCAGCACTAGTTGATGCTCCAGCAGATGTTGATGGTCCGGCAGATGTTGATGGTCCAGCAGATGTTGATGGTCCAGCACTAGTTGATGCTCCAGCAGATGTTGATGGTCCAGCACTAGTTGATGCTCCAGCAGATGTTGATGCTCCGGCAGCTGTTGATGCTCCGGCAGATGTTGATGCTCCGGCAGAGGTTGATGGTCCGGCAGAGGTTGATGGTCCACCAGATGTTGATGATCCGGCAGATGTTGATGGTCCAGCACTAGTTGATGCTCCGGCAGCGGTTGATGGTCCAGCAGATGTTGATGGTCCAGCACTAGTTGATGCTCCGGCAGCGGTTGATGCTCCAGCAGATGTTGATGGTCCGGCAGATGTTGATGGTCCAGCACTAGTTGATGCTCCGGCAGATGTTGATGGTCTGGCAGCAGTTGATGCTCCAGCAGATGTTGATGCTCCAGCAGTTGTTGATGGTCCGACAGCAGTTGTTGCTCCGGCAGCAGAAGCTGTAAATGAGTGAAAAAAGGAAACAAAACATTGGTTTAACAAACAGCATCTATGTGCTTTTGAAAACTTTGATTAAGTAGCACTGATGCTTACTTTTATTATTGATGAGGATAGAGCTGCCTTCAATGTCAAAGCCGGTGACGTTTGAAGATGCGACGAACAAAACATTTGCAATCTGAGTTCCAGAAGGAGTGGCTGTAGTTGTATCAAATTCAGCATTAGCATCTGTGAAAATTGATCCTCTTCTGCAGAAGGAGAAATAAAGAGATTTATTAGACGGGTGTCAAATTTAGCCCAATATTATCAAACTGTGACACGAAAAGTCTTAAAATATTACCTGAATCGCAGCACTCTCAAGGACCTAAATGAAGTGAATGCTGTACGGAAGAAAGCTCCAAGCTGCAAAAACATAAAGCATGTCTTATTTCACCATAGAAATGTTTGTGTGAGTGCTTGAAATCTCGGATCAAATAATCAAGTAGGTTTACCATCAGATTGTTTTCTAAGGGTAAGACTCACCTGTGTTTCTATCATTGAAGCTCGATTTCTAAAAGCTGTGGATGATGGATTCAGCAAGTCTGCTGTAAATGTGTCTTGAACAGATCTGAAGGACACCCTTTGTGTTATGGTTGCTACAGTTGTTGTAGGTATAATTGGAACTGCTGTTGTTGGCCCGGCAGCAGTTGATGCTCCGGCAGCAGTTGTTGCTCCCACAGCAGTTGGTGGCAATACTGTTGATGCCACATCAGCTGTTGTTGTTTGTTCTGCTGTTGATGCCTCATCATCGATTGTAGTTGCAACAGGTATTGTAGTTTGTTCTGCTGTTGATGCCTCATCAGCTGTTGTTGTTGTAACAGGGATTGTAGTTTGTTCTGATGTTGATGCCTCATCAGGGATTGTAGTTGTAACAGCGATTGTAGTTAGTAATGCGGTTGATTCCTCATCAGGGATTATAGTTGTAACAGGTATTGTAGTTTGTTCAGCTGTTGATGCCTCATCAGCGATTGTAGTTGTAACAGGTATTGTAGTTTGTTCTGCTGTTGTAACAGGTATTGTAGTTTGTTCTGCTGTTGATGCCTCATCAGCTGTTGTTGTTGTAACAGGGATTGTAGCTTGTTCTGCGGTTGAGGCCTCATCAGCGATTGTAGTTGTAACAGGGATTGTAGTTTGTTCTGCTGTTGATGCCTCATCAGCGATTGTAGTTGTAACAGGGATTGTAGTTTGTTCTGCTGTTGAGGCCTCATCAGCTGTTGTTGTAACAGGGATTGTAGTTTGTTCTGCTGTTGAGGCCTCATCAGCTGTTGTTGTAACAGGGATTGTAGTTTGTTCTGCTGTTGATGCCTCATCAGGGATTGTAGTTGTAACAGGGATTGTAGTTTGTTCTGCTGTTGATGCCTCATCAGGGATTGTAGTTTGTTCTACTGTTGATGCCTCATCAGCGATTGTAGTTGTAACAGAGATTGTAGTTAGTAATGCTGTTGATTCCTCATCAGCTGTTGTTGTTGTAACAGCTGTTGTTTGTTCTGCGGTTGATGCCACAACAGCTGCTGTTGTTGATGCCGCTGTGATTGTGGTTTCTTCACTGGTTACTGGTGCAGTAGTGTTTGTTGTTTGAGCAGTAGTTGTTGCAGCAGCAGCTGTTGTTGTTATATCAGGATATGTTGTTGCCACAGTGGTTGTAATTGCAGAAAAAGTGTTATAAATTTATGGGATTTTAAAACTGATCAATAATTCACTTTTTATGCCACAGCTTAAATATACTATACTATAATTGCAGACATATTTTAGAAAAATGTATGTAATACGTGAAGTTCTACACTTTTAAGTCGCTGTTTATCACTCAGCTTACCTGTTAAAATCAGGAAAAGTGATAATATCCGTCGGACACTAATCCTTTCTCCTCTTTGTTCTGTAAAATCAAACATTACAGATAATTACTGACAGAAGGAGCCTATCAAACAATTCTGCACATCAGCTACTAGCAACTACAAACTCTTTCTCATTTCTTCTGTAATGTCAATGTTGGAAACCCTTTGAATACACAAATAGAAAATAGTTCGAACAAGAACATTTGTCTGCATTTTTTCCTTGTTTTGTTTACTTCCTTAAATGTGTACATTAAATGAGACAGGTGATATAAAAAAAAATGTAATGCTTGTGAGTACACAGTATCCAATCTCTTAATGACTGAATAAATTAGGACTACTTTTCATTTTTATAACTCAAGCTACACAAACCAATCAAAGGCTAACAGTATGTACACCCAAACAAAATCCCTACCGGAATTTTGGGAAACTAATCTAGGATTCAATATATTGTGTACCATCTGTTTGTATGTGTTTTACAGAATATAGTGATGATTATCACATTAAAGTAGAGGAACATTATGAAAATGGAGATTTCCTATGGACTTATGCAACATCTCTTTTCATAAGAATCTCTACAACTTTTGGACGATCATCAGCAAATTTAAAAACCCAAATCATTGAGGTGAACGACTGTTACATATGGGAAAAGGCCCATTTCCCCTCACAAGACCTCATTTCAGTCTCCTACAGTCAATACAATAAATGAAAATGGAGAAGACTGTCATAAGTTGCCAAAATGTTGTGCTTAAAGGTGGAGTCAGCGATTCTGGAGAATGGGCAGGGAGTGGATCTTGAGGAGCTATTTACTGATTTTGACAAAAAGTGATTTTGACAACAGACTTTCTCCAGATCGCTGACTCCACCTTTAAACTAAAACCCTGCCTGATAAATGTTACCTGTTTTTTTTTGTTTTTTTAAAGATCTTTTTTTGGCATTTTTATGCTTTATTGATAGTGTAGAGACAGAGTTGAAATGGGGCAGAGAGGGGAGCGACATGCAGAGAACGACCGCTCTGCTGACCGAGGCCCATGGGGGGGACGCCCTACCAACTGAGCTAAGGGCGCCCCTTAAATGTTACCTGTTTCACACCTCACTAGTGTTGTTTTTGGCGGCCTGTTTTAAGTTTAGTTTTAGTCCAGTCTTTGTGTCAAACTGTCATTTTAGTTTTTATTAGTCTTAGTCACGTTTAAACTCTTTTTAGTCTAGTCAAGTTTCAGTTGACTAAAAGTCTTGAGCTTTTTAGTCTTCTCTTAGTCAGAATTATCTGGGACTATTTTCGTCTAGTCTTAGTCAACAAAAACTGATGACATTTAAGTCTAGTCTTAGTCAATGACATTTGTATTTTAGTTTTTTTAGTAATGCAATTATATTTAACCCAGTTAATATAGTACAAGTACCACTACCTAGTATAGTACAGCCAAAACCAAAATGTTCTTTAAGTCCCCCATTTCACAAGTCAAACAAGGTTATCTTATCTTATTATATTATTTTTACCTTATAGACTCAAGAATACATGCAATTCCAGACACGGAAGACTAGTGTTGTTTTTGGCGGCCTGTTTTAATTTTAGTTTTAGTCTAGTCTTTTCGTCAAACTTTAATTTTAGTTTTTATTAGTCTTAGTCACGTTTAAACTCTTTAAGTCTAGTCAAGTTTCTGTCGACTAAATGTCTTGAGCATTTTTCTCTTCTCTTAGTCAATATTATCTGTGACTATTTTCGTCTAGTCTCGTCACTGTCACGTGAAAAAGGTTAGTTGACGACGATATTTAGTCATACATTTTGTTGACAAAAACAACACTACACCTCACTAACAAATATTTTTGGTTCTTATATTCATCTTGAGTTTTTAGTGTGTTCCAATAGGTTTGAGCTGATGGAATATACACGTTAAAATGCACTACGTTAACACAAAAGAGTAATTGTATGGAAGTAAATGAATGTCATCGGATTTTGAAAATAAAAAGCCATTGAATTTTAAGCACTGAATATTTATGCATGGAAATAACGTATTTGATTTTTTTGCAGCATTGAAATAATGTATCTGAATTTTTTGCCGCATTGAAATAATGTATCTGAATTGTTTGCCTTTGAATTTAACTCATTACATTTTGAACAACACATTTTCACCTTTATTTTACAATGTTCTCAAATTAAAAATCAAATATTCAACGTTAAAAAATTCAACGTGCCAAATTCAACTACAAAATCCCATGTATGAAATTCAGAGTAAAACTTTGGGGACCCAAGAAAGAGCAATCGATCATAGATGCTAGATCACGTTCAAACAAAGAGAGCCAGTGGGAATATTAGCTTGTTGACTTGGATACCCCTGACTGATGCAGGAAGGCAAATCAGGTTTTAGCCATGTCAAACGGCAACGCAAGTAACGATGGTGCTTGGGTGAGTACAAAAATGTTTCTATATAGGGAAGAATATAATGGCTAGCATATATATAGAAACATGTTTGAAATTCAGATACATTCTTTCAATGCTGCAAAAAATTCAGATGCGTTATTTCAATGCATAAATATTCAGTGCTTAAAATTCAATGGCTTTTTATTTTCAAAATCCGATGACACTCATTTACTTCCATATACTTGCCAAGGAAGGGCCACTGACTAAGGCAACTGCTCTTTAACAGCACAAGCATCAACCAGGCTCAATTGTCTTTGAGCAGGGCACTAAAACTCTATTAGTGCAAGGTTGGTACAAGTTAACCCTAAACTGACACTGTAATGATGTATGAATAACAGAGATCCTCACAAGAATAGAAACTGAATCACATTCTTAGTTAGAATTAAATATTGTGATGAGTGTGTTCCTTAAGAAAGGCGTTTTTACCATGCTAAGATAAGATATAATGGAAACTGGAAAAATGTACTCACTCACTCACAAACATACACACACACACACACACACACACACACACACACACACACACACACACACACACACACACACACACACACACACACACACACACACACACACACACACACACACGCACACACACTCATTTATATGGCTATTGTTAATGTACATACACAAACACACACACACACACACACACACACACACACACACACACACACACACACACACACACACTGTATACATGTAGAAAAGTGTATATATACACCTAAAAATGTACTTACCCATTTTCGAAAAAAAAATCCCTCGTCAACCTGCTTTTTTAAAAACAATTTCAGTGTTTTTTAATTCAGATTAGTTGACGTCGATGTAAACTCTCCTCTTTATGTGACAGTCTACATCTGTTATCGCCTATATATGTGAAGGGTAATGACGTGATTCAAACATGATGCATTTATCAGAAATGTTGTAACACCACAGGAATCCAAACCCCAGGTTACTGGATACAGGTTGTCAGCTGACAATTAATCATTTTTCTTGGCTTAGTACAACGGCATACTCCCTTTTCTTGTTCTGTGAAACAAGCTTGTGCATTACACCTTTGTTAAACTTGTCATTTCCGCCAGTGTGAAAGTTACTGAATATGAAGAGGTACTTTTGCTCCATATGGTAATGGAGCAGGAAGAAATGCAGGAAAAGATGAAGTAATTACTCAAACTAATTGAATAAATATTTCACATGATCAGAGTTACTGGAGAAGATATGTGATGGATTATACAAATCTGTTCAATCAAGTATCTGTTTAACTGTCTCTGAATAAAGGCAAATCCATGAGATCAATATGATACAGTATTAAGTCAGCAAAATGTAATGATTATCTAATAGTATTGTTAACAATTACAGTTAACGATTGCATCTTATTTTTGTAGCAAATACTGTAAACTGGTTTCTGTTGTTCACAAAATAATTTTACACCCTTTAAAACCTTTTTTATACCACAACATTTTTCAGAAATGTTTGCCAATTTATATAAAATTAAATTAAAAACTTAAATATTGACAAGTATTCAGACTATTATCTCTAGTTTCAGATGCTTCAGATTTTTATGTTTCCACACCTTGATTGGAGTACACCTGAGGTTACCTCATTTGATTGGATATGAATTTGAAAAGCATCTATATGAGGTCTCACAACTGACAATGTACATAGGATCAAAAGGCAATTCATGACATTGTAGGAACTGCATGCCTTCTGGGAAAGGCTACACAATGTAGCTACATTGAATGTCTGCAACAGTAAAGTTGCCTCCATAATTTTCAACATCTGGTGTCAGACCCCACCCTACCGGTCCCTGGCACCAATCTCCCAAGGAAGCGGTGGACAACATTGAATAGATTCAGGACTGGACATGGCCCCTTCACAAATGGGGCAGCAGCCCAACCCCACAGTGTGCTTGTGGAGAGCTGCAAACAATGCATCACATCATTGAAGCATGCCCTCTACAAAAACTGAAAGGAGGACTTGTCACCCTTCATACAGCAGAGCAAGAGGCAACTGCTTGGCTAAAGGACTTTGCATTCGCTAAATAAAAAATAATTTTCAAATGAAAAGGGTACTACATAAAAAGAGATTGGAAACTTTTAGTGATCATAGGGAAAACCCATTGTTACGGAGTGAAGGCTCCCCCTGTAGATGGATATGGGTATATTTTGACATGCAGTTTTTTCTTCCTTGATTAACAGAACAATATAACCAGGGATGTGACAGGCTATTAAATAGATTTAATTCCAACAAACTGAAAAAGCATTAACGCGAAATAAGGGACTGTAGAATGCCGCTACACTGTTAATGACCAATCACAAAAAAGTATTCATCAGTGCTGTGTAATAATTTAATTTAAGGCTCTTGTTCCTTTACAATATACTGTGCTAATCTGCATGTTTTCAAAACCAGCATCAACTGCATTCAACAGTGGTGAATTATATCACAGTTCAGGAAAAAGACTGAACAATGAAGCATTACTAAGTGTTCAATAGTAATTTTCTTCTATAGGCTAGGTCTTGGGGCTAACATGACTAAATAAGTGGTAACGTCATCAACTTAATGAGACAATTGCATTTAATGAGTTAATATTTATGATTAATGTATATTCATTGTTCTTACTATGATAAGTCTTTTTCAACACTTTCTATGTGAGACAAGGCATCTCTCAGACTGTCTGGTGTTATTTGAATAAACAACAATCTGTGCCACTCCCAGTTCTCTCTTCTGAACAAACCTGATTCAAATACACAACACACCCAAAAGTGACAGTTTGATTGTGTAAATATAGCTGTTCCCTTGAAGGTCACATATTATGCTGAATGCACTTTTTAAATGTGTTCCAACATATCCATGGGTCCACGGTGTGCCTAGAGACTGCCAAAATATTAAAAAAGATAACAATCTCTCCTTTTCTCACTCTCCACCTTTCTGAAACCCCCACCCCTCCCCCCCAATATACTCCGTTCAGAATTCTCGCGGTTTATGACGTCATAAACTGCACAGCCACATCCCCATATTTTCTTTATATGTCCATGCTTGCCCCCCACATTAGTAACCAGAAACTTCCACCGTGCAGTAGTCTATGATAACCCCCCCCCTCCCCCCATTTCTTATTGGTCCACGGCCCCGAGATCCTCTGGAAAATTTTCTGAGCGAAAATTCCCCGCTTTCCCCGCTAAGCGACAAGATACCCATAGTACAGCCTGAATGTTACATACACCAACACAGAATTCTTTTGCTCATACTCCACTAATTTATCTTAACCACAGCAGTCTATTAATGCCTCGCTTTTAACCCTTGGGTATCCTTAACTTTTACTACGCCTTGGTTACCTTATAGGCCTTTCACACCAAAATGAACCAAGAGTCAGTTCCAGGCTGGTGTTGGGGTCAGTTCAAAACTGGTTACAGCCTTATCCCAGTTATGAACCGGTTGGTTTCACATCGACCGGAGACAGCCATGGAGCCGGCAAGAGAGCAACGTCATGACGTCACTGTAAACGTGTGTGTACGTCACCCGACGCCGCTGCTCTTGTGGCTAACGCTAAAGCTACCGCTAGCTTTAAGCACAACAACAGCGGCGAATACGTCTTATTTTTACACTTGTTGGCTCTCGCTTTGCTTTCTTAAGCAAACAGGACCCATACAGCGTATTCTCGCCGGTCAATTTGATCGCTACGTTCGGTAATTATGTTATGTTTACGTCTCGTAGTAGCGGTGTTTTTAAATATGGCGGGCATGAGGTTTGAGTTGCTCTGGTTGGTCAGGATAATCCCTCCCCCAACCGTTCGCGCAAGCAGTTCTTATCAAACCCTGCTCAATCCTGGGGTATGAGTTCCCCCGGTTTTTACGGCCCGGAGCAGGCTCTCTGGCGGTGTGAAACCAAAACACTGGCTCTAACTCCGAACAAGCCCAGAACTAGCTCCGATTTTGCGGCGGTGTGAAAGGCCTATTAGAGGACAAAAACGTCCTCTCCCTATAAACTGCCATAAAAACATTATACATTAATATTTTTTTCTACTTTTTTTTTTACAAACCTTTTATCTCACTTGACCTCTTCATATATATATCAAATATTCATTCATTTGTAATTGCTTTTAACCCTTTACATGCAAGTTTATGTGACGACGTGAGCCATTTTTATTTAAAAAAAACACAATAATTGAAAAATTTCTCATATAATAGATGCAAAGTGGATTTTTTTGAGTGGGATAATTAGACTCTAGGATATGTTAATGATTTGCAATAAAACTGCTTTTGATATATGTTTAGTATTTGTGCAGTCACAGATGCAAATAAATACTCCCTCTCATGACCTTAGAGGACAAAAACGTCCTCTCCCTATAAACTGCCATAAAAACATTATACATTAATATTTTTTTCTACTTTTTTTTATTAAAACCTTTTATCCCACTTGACCTCTTCACATACATATCAAATATTCATTCATTTGTAATTGCTTTTAACCCTTTACATGCAAGCTTATGTGATGACGTGAGCCATTTTTATTTAAAAAAAACACAATAATTGAAAAATTTCTCATATAATAGATGCAAAGTGGATTTTTTTGAGTGGGATAATTAGACTCTAGGATATGTTAATGATTTGCAATAAAACTGCTTTTGATACATGTTTAGTATTTGTGCAGTCACAGATGCAAATAAATACTCCCTCTCATGACCTCCCTATAAACTGCCCTAAACACATTATACAGTAATATTTTTTTCTACTTTTTTTTTAAAACCTTTTATCCCACTTGACCTCTTTACATACATATCAAATATTAATTCATTGTTAGTTGCTTTTGACCTTTTAATTCCAGTTTCTTTGATGATGTCAACAAAGTAACAAAGTAAACCTGCAGCCACCTGAAAACCCACAAATTGCACATTACAGCTGCACACATATGCATACGCACAAAGACACACACACATACACACACAGTAATTTCACAACACACACACAGACACAACCCTAAGGTATCCATATGGATCCACACTTTCCATTAATTTCTCATATTTCTTATGTTTAGGCCTGCAACTCTAAAAAATTACAAAAAAGTACAAAAATGGTTTTAGGGAGCATATTTGATCCTCAAAAAAAACTGGAGAAAATAAATGATTGAGCTAGATAGGGCTAAAAAAGCAATTTTGGTGTCTTAAGTGTTGGATTATTGCCTAATATCATCACATTTACATGTGTTTGTCATCATGGCTATGGTTTGAAAAAATAAAGTTTAAATTGGGCCATTTTTTCCATACACGTTTGAGTTTGTAAAGTTTGGCTGTGTGTACACAAACACACACACTATATTTTCTCAATACACACATATGCACCACACACTAGCATCCCTTCCATCACACTCACACCATTTAGGTTGAATTTTTTTTTTCTATTGCACTGTGGGGGCAGGACCGACAACCTGGAAAATTGCTTGTAATTCAACCCTATGCCAAATATAGGGAAATGGCTCAAAATTTTGATGGTGTTGAAAATGATCAATTTTGATGCTTTGTGTCTAGGATGAAAGCATAAAATCATTGAAAAAAATATTTTATGCTATAATGACAGCAGGATCAAATTGGTGAAAAAAGGCCATTTTGAATGGGAGTCAATAGGGGACAAAAACGTCCTTAGGGAGCTGAGAGGAACAAAAAAGTGTACAGCCTTTATAATAGATGGTACAAAGTTGCTGAGTAGAAATAAACAAAATATTAAAAAAAAAAAAATCCCTGGCCAAAAATATTTCAGCTAACATAAGCACAGCCAAAGTTATACACAAAAAAGAGCGTAAAAAAAGTGCGAAAGGACAAAAACGTCCCCAAGAGCACCAAAGGGTTAATAACACAACGGATAGGAAGCTACTTGTGCTTTTTTTTAAACGGTGAAACTAAAATAATTGTTTTTATTGGTATTTTTGCCTGTCTGGTGTATAGCTATTAGCTTTGGGACAAGCAACCAGCTTTTGCTCATAACACGCTGTTTATATTCCCCACAGCAGTCTGAAAAAGCCTCGTTTTTAGCAAGACAAAGCATAGGAAGGTAATAGAGTCGAAGTCTAGCTTTGAAGCTAATTTTTTCACTGATTTTCGTGATATTTTTAGCCGTTAGCTTCCGAGCTAGCTTCGGGAAAAGCATTGATATTTTGCCCATAACAAGCTCTTTATATTCTCCACAGCAGTCTGAAAATGCCTCGTTTTTAGCCAGACAAAGCATAGGAAGGAAATGGAGTTTAAGTTTAACTTTGAAGCTCATTTTCTCACTGATTTTCGTGATATTTTTAGCCGTTAGCTTCCGTGCTAACATTCAGTACAGGCACTGTGGACAGGCTACTACTACAGGCTATGGACCCTGTCACTACACGATCTGAGGAGCCTGCACGATATGAGGACGGCATGCGCAGAACGGCCGCCATCTTGGAAAGCCCGCAGTCGCCTAGGCAACGCACGTCAGCGTCCTCACCCCCACCCCCTCCTAAAGTTCCCCGTGAGCACAAACACACACACACAAAGTCCGTGGGTTAGCCGCCCCGTAACTGAATTTAATTCCAACACGTAATCTGTAGCATGATTATCTGTTCTATCTTCATAACAAACTAAAGGTCATGAAAATCGGTTCAGAATTGAGCGAGTTACAGTCTGTTTTTAGTGCAGTCTGTGGCTCTCCAAAACACTTAGAGCTAAGCGGGCTGTCAATGATGGCGGCCATTTTGCGCACACGCACCTCATATCGTGCAGGCTCCTCAGATCGTGTAGTGACAGACCCGTCGCTTCCAGAGAGGGGCGGGGGCAGCTCAAAGATTGTATATTTACGAGGGGAGCTGCAGCTCGGTTTAAAAAATAGGCCATCGTGAGATTAGCTGAACATCAGGGTATAGAGGCATACTACAATAAATGATCTGAACGTTTTTTTCAGCAAACAACTAAAGAAAAACGTATTAGGGACCTCTAAGACCATATAATATTGACAGAAAAGTGTATAATATGTGAGCTTTAATATTTCTCCTGACTTTAAAAATACTCTGACCCTGTGACATAAAGGGCATGTCACTAGATGCAGGCAGCATTTAACTGGCTAAAGACTTTATACACTTACCGGCCACTTTATTAGGTACACTGGTTCAATATCTTGTTAACATATAACTAATCAGGCAATCACACGGCATAAACTCAATGTACTAAGGCATGTAGACCTGGACAAGACAATATGTTGAAGTTCAAACCGAGCAACAGAATGGGGAAGAAAGGGGGTTTAAGTGACTTTGAACATGGCATTGTTGATGGTGCCAGATGGGCTGGTCTGAATTTTTCAGTAACTGCAGATCTTCTGGGATTTTCACGCACAACCATCTCTAGGGTTTACAGAGAATGGTCCGGCAGTTGTGTGGACGAAAATGCCTTGTTGATGTCAGAGGTGAGAGGAGAAAGGGCAGGCTGGTTCGAGATACTGGAAAAAGAAAAAGAAACTCAAATAACCACTCGTTGCAACAAAGGTATAGTTCGAGCTGCAGTTGTTGTAGTTGGAGCTGCAATTGTTGTTGTTGTTGTGGGTGCAGCAGTTGTAGTTGGAGCTGCAGTTGTTGTAGTTGGGGCAGCAGTAGTTGTAGTTGGGGATGAAGTTGTTGTTGTGGGGGCAGCGGTTGTTGTAGTTGGTTCAGTGGTTGTTCTTGTGGGGGCTGCAGTTGTTGTAGTTGGGGCTACAGTTGTTGTTGTGGGGGCTGCAGTTGTTGTAGTTGGTTCAGTGGTTGTTGTGGGGGCAGCAGTTGTTGTAGTTGGGGCTGCAGTAGTTGTAGTTGGAGCTGCAGTTGTGGTAGTTGGTGAAGTGGTTGTTGTTGTTGTGGGTGCAGCAGTTGTTGTAGTTGGGGCAGCAGTAGTTGTAGTTGGGGCTACAGTTGTTGTTGGGGCAGCGGTTGTAGTTGGTTCAGTGGTTGTTGTTGTTGTGGGGGCTGCAGTTGTTGTTTTGGGGGCAGCAATTGTTGTAGTTGGAGCTGCAGTTGTTGTAGGTGGAGCTGCAGTTATTGTTGTGTGGGTAGCAGTTGTAGTTTGTGCAGTGGTTGTTGTTGTGGGGGCAGCAGTTGTTGTAGTTGGGGTAACAGTTGTTGTAGTTGCAGCTGCAGTTGTTGTAGTTAGGGATGCAGTTGTTGTTGTGGGGGCAGTAGTTGCTCTAGTTTGTTCAGTGGTTGTTGTCGGGGCAGCAGTTGTTGTAGTTGGGCCTGCAGTAGTTTTAGTTGGAGCTGCAGTTGTGGTAGTTGGTGAAGTGGTTGTTGTTGCTGTTGTTGTGGGTGCAGCAGTTGTTGTAGTTGGGGCAGCAGTAGTTGTAGTTGGGGCTGCAGTTGTTGTTGTGGGGGCAGCGGTTGTAGTTATAGCAGTGGTTGTTGTTGTGGGGGCTGCAGTTGTTGTTTTGGGGGCAGCAGTTGTTGTAGTTGGAGCAGCAGTAGTTGTAGTTGGGGCTACAGTTGTTGTTGTTGGGGCAGCGGTTGTTGTAGTTGGGGCTACAGTTGTTGTAGTTGGAGCTGCAGGTGTTGTAGTTGGTGCTGTAGTTGTTGTGGGGGCTGCAGTAGTTGTAGTTGGGGCTGCAGTTGTTGTATTTGGGGCAGCTGTTGTTGTCGTGGGGGCTGCAGTTGTTGTTGTTGGTGCAGCAGTTGTTGTAGTTGGTGCAGCGGTTGTTGTAGTCGATGCTGCAATTGTCTCCCGCACATGTCTCCCGCTATTGCAAGGACTGGTGCAAACCTGTGAACTCCCAGAAAGTATCGTACCGCTCTTTTCTGCACTGTCTCTCCTTTCACGTTTACTTTAGCACCCCATATTCCCGCCATATAGTCCAGGACTGGACACACACAGCTATGAAACAATTTAGAGTAGGTAGCATATCCCAGATTTCCCAACTGTTTAGTTTTAGCTATTACTCCACCAAGAGCCCTACCCGCAGAACCAGCCAGTACCTGTGTGCCATGCTGGAAATCCATATGATCACCCAAAATAAAACCCAAATAGTTGTAAGTTTCAACAAAATCCAGTTTGTGGTCCCAAAAGTAGAACTGAAAAGTGCTTATTTTGTCCCTGGTCTGTCTAAAGTGCATGATCTGTGTTTTATTGTAGTTAACTCGAAGTCTCCACTTTTTACACCACTTCTCAGCACACTGTAGCATCTTCTGAAGGTCTTTTTCATTTTCCGCTAACAAAATGATATCGTCTGCGTAAAGTAATATATAAAGTGTATTGTATCCATCATAATTTACACCCAAACATAAATCTTTTATTTCTTTTGCCAAATTATTAATAAATATGGCAAACAGCGTAGGGGAGAGACAATCACCCTGTTTTACCCCAAGTGGTGTAGGGAACCATCCTGAACGGTATTCATTGACTTTAACGCAGGCTTCTGGATCTTTATATAAAGACTGTATGGCCCAATACAACTTCCCTTTTATCCCTTCTTCTAGCAGGCGGTAAAATAATAAATCTCTGTTGACAAAATCAAAAGCCTTTTGAAAGTCTATAAAACAGGCAAATTATGGTTTATTTCGTATTAGCCTATTCCTGACTACTGTAGTAACGGAGCAATGAGCCCATTTCCGAAACAGCACTTACACAAAATAAATAACAGTTCGTTAAGCAAAGGGCATTTCAGTAATTTGTTTGTCAGCTCATCAAAACCAGAGGACTTTCCCTCTTTCAGGGCATCAATAGCTTTCTGCACCTCTTCCTCATTAATTTCTTCCTCAAGCAGGGTTTCGCCACTTAATAAGTGGGATGTTTCTCTCTCTAACTGGCTTTTGAGAAAACAAATTTCATTAAAGAAAACAGAATCAAAACCATCTACTTCTTGGTTCCCAGAATACAATTCTGAAAAACACTTTTCCCATTCTTGTAATACAAGTGAGATATCTGAGGTTAATAGGCCCTTATCGTCATATACCTCTAAGGGAATACTGCTATGTCTTTTTGGCCCAAGTTTGTTAATCTGGTCCCAGAAACGTTGAGGATTAGAGGTGTGCATTTCCTCCAAATGCAAAATTTTTACTCTTATTGTACTGTCTTTTAAAGTATCGCAAACGTTTGTCAAACAAATGTTGTCTCCACTTAAATTCAGCTTTATACTGTTGTTTAAATTCTTTTCCACCTTTATATTTCAGATAAGTGTGTTCTGCTTCATGCATTGCATTCCACAGGTCCTTCAGCTCCTTGTTCCAAAAAGGTTTATTCTGTCTGTGGATTTTACGCTTTGGTCTTTCGGTTTGCCCGCCCAATTCACCATATAAAAGGTTACATACACTACTATACCAGTTGTCTATGACATCTTGTGTATTTTGTCCTGCTTGCAGCCTATCAGTTAGCTCAACTACACCAGTGCTTCTCAAATGGTGGGGCGCGCCCCCCTGGGGGGGCGCCGTGAGTTGTCAGGGGGGGGCGCGGGCTGCCTTGATTTCCAACTGACACATTTTTTTTATTTATTTTTTTAAGTGCTAGCAAGCGCTATGTGTGCTTGTGTATGGTCATATCCGCGCGAAAGGCCGCAATTTGCAGTAAATAAATGTCCACATGTGTCTCCAAGTGTCTCTGTAGGTTATTTATAAAGAAATCAAGCAAGTAGACTAATAATAACGTTAATGAATTATTGGTTATCGCATCACAGAAGGCCTATTGGCCTATAATAATAACAAACCAAATTTTGTAACCATATGGCATACACAAAAGTAAAGGAAAGTAATGCATACTTGTATTAAAGAACTACATTTATCTAATATGGGGATACCTGAATTCATCAAGGAAATAATTTTACTGTAACTCAAACTTAAAAAACCTCTTCAAGACTAGATTATTTTCTGAGAGTTCAAATTAAATGGATGCTGGGCTGAAAGATGCTACAATTTCTGGGAGAACAAATTGATATTTATTTTGTGAGTAACACAATACTACAACTAGGTGGGAAGCCTACAAGGCATACTGTATAAGGGGTCAAATTATAAGTTATAGAATTTCCCTGGACAGCTTCCATTCCCCCTCAGCTCAGTTTTGTGGTACCCAGTCCACCTGCCCTGGGTAAGGGTGGGGTAGTTGTGTTATGATGTTTAAAAGGCATAGGTAATCTCTAGCAAACACTTGGCGAATATTTGTTTATGTTTATACTAACCACGTTAATGTTTGTCTCTCAGAGCCAGTGCCCCGCCTAACCCGTTCCCCGAAACGTCAAAATCGTAAATATAAACAGCTAACAACTCTGAGCCAGGCTTTTTAAAATTGGTTTTAGCGACTTTTTTTCAGCGTGCCATGCACACAGGACGGACATAAAGCGGAGGGTAGCGGACGAGTAGATTTTGGCATTTTACCCAAGTTACAATATTTAAAATGTTTGTTTTGTCGTTATGGACGTGCAAGTTTTAAATGGTTATAGTGAATATTTCTGTTAAAAATAATGTTAAGTTTAGTTAAGTTCTTGGCTTCTGAAGACCATGGGCCCCCCAAGGGCTGGGCCCTAGAAAGCTTTCCCACTTTCTACCCCTTATGGGCGGCCCTGGTTGTAGCAAAGAATGGTTACTGGTTTTTGCAGGGTTCACCAAATTAATTTGAGTCATTTTAAACCTTTTATGTACCACACAGAATGCCATTTTACCAGTTTGAGAATCTTGCTGGTGAAAATATTATGGAAAATCAGAAGCGACAAAACAATTATTTGTTACAGACCAATCAGAAAGTAATCAGACTCTAAAATGTTTAAAAGAATTCAATTATTTAGGCCACATTAATCTATTCTCAAAACCCTATAATGCCAAAGTGAAAACTGAAATTTAGAAATGTTTGCAAATTTATAAAAAAAAGTAGTCCAGGTTAAGAAGTTTGTTTGTGTGCAATCAGGATAGTGGTGACTGTGTGTAACTCAACATAATAACCTAATTACAACAGCAAAAACAAAACAGTCTAGATCAGTAAATGTACATATCACGTACATAAAAGAGTCTTAAGCTTAGCCATGTGCTGTGCTAACGCTTTTTCTTCCCAGTTCAGTTAACAATACTATCCTTGGAGATGCTTCAGTTGTCCAAAAGATTTCCACATTGTCTGCTGCTCTGTTTTTTTATTTTGAAAGCACCTTGAGACGTCTGCCCTGGAAAGGTGCTTTACAAATAAACATATTGTTATATGATGTAATGACATAGCAAATTTTATAAATTATATTGCATTGTGCACAGTGGTATTTGTCTTTCTTTAGCTCTTCACTGTATATCTGAGTTACTGTATGTTGTATTCTACTGTATTACACACACACACACACACACACACACACACACACACACACACACACACACACACACACACACACACACACACACAATCAAACACAGTTACTGTTAGTTTTGTATGTTTCCAGTGATGATTCCCTAGATCAAAGGCTTTAGGTGCTTTCAATGACTGGGGGTCTATTTGTTTGCAGAGATTAATTGTTGTTAATAGTGCCATGCAGAAGAAGGAAGTGTATCAGTTGACAGCTAGAGAGATTTTTTGAACAAAGATGCAATCGAATCTTACAAAGATAAGATCTGGAGCTTTTCAAACATATCACTCTCTGTACGACCGCAGAGTTTTTTTAGTGGTTAACAGCTTAAAAGCTGAAGAAGCTGAGAAACCTGCAAAGAGGGACTTGAGTTGTGTTTCCTTTGTGATACTAATATTGAAGAATGATTTTGGGTGCTGAATTCACGAGATAATGTCGAAACGTGCCGCGGGAAATCGTGAACGCTACTGGCTGGTTTCCAGTATCATGCGCAACAGTGGTGTAATAAACTGGAACTTCTGCAAAGGTCTGCATGCTGCTATTCACATGAAATCAGATTTTTTAAATTAGTGTTTCTGTTTGTGCTTGGATTGTTCTGTAGGACTGGCTTGGTAAAGGGAAGTTTAGTAGGGGTCCTCTGCTGGATGTGTTGCCCTTGAGGCCCCGACCCTCTCTCTCTCTCTCTCTCTCTCTCTCTCTCTCTCTCTCTCTCTCTCTCTCTCACACCAAACACACACATAGATAGAAGAAAGTAATGAAAATAACCTATTAATTCAGTCAATAAAAAATTAATTGACAGTTATGAAAACATCACGTAGCAGGAAGCAATATTGTCCCAGAACACGTTGAGGTTTTGTTGAGGTATCAGTGACTCTGCACATACAGTATAATCTCAGAGGTGACACCTGTGGTTTTACACACTAAAACCTACAACATATTTGTAGCTAAGCAGCAATAATCACCTACTGATTAGCTGTCATGTGTTTATCAACTGTAGATTAAGGTAATAATCACCAGTGCTTACTCACCAAATGATACAATCACAATATATTGTAGGTTCGATAAAATCGGGGAAGATTCTCACCTCAAAGTCATTTCAGTCAGGAATACTTTAGTCAAAAGTAGAAGTTTATTTCAATTAGCAGAATACTTTGCAATTATTATATTTGGCGGTATAGTTCTGATCCATGATCTCCTCCCCCTCCACGCGCACACGTGGAAAGGTTTTAGGCGGAGAGAGCCATCCCTCTGACCTCCATGAGCTACACGGATTACCGAAAGGTGAGGAGATCTGCAGCAAGGACCCCCTAGGGTGTAGAACAGAACAGCGTCAATGACAACAGAAATTACATTGATGACAAATACAGTTAACAAGGAGGTGGTGGGGTGGAGGTAGGTTGCAAGAGTTTACAGAGGAAGCAGCACCAGTAGGTAGGCTAGAGCATCTTAAATAAGGCGCCACTTTGAATGTACGGCCAATGGTGTGCTAGGGGCGTATCCTGGCTGTCAGCTGACGAGCTCAGATGACAGCCGGCTTGACGTCCGTACCCTGCCTGAACTAACGCTTCGCTCCAATGTTGGTTTTGACTCAAAGAATGAACTTTGACTTTCAAGATTTCATCAATTTAGTTGAGAATTGCTGGGAAAAATTGGGCTTTTACAGCTGAGGAAGGTCAAATTGTCAGCCGAAAAGTGTTTTTTGGAGCATTTAGCTGTTGTGAGGACTTAAGTTACTTTCTTTAAAAAAACAAAACAACATTAGAACATCTACACTACATTGACCGATTTGACAAATAACGGATCTCGGATATTTCTTTCCTCCAGGCAGATTTAAAATAAAACAATTGGTATAAGTACTATTTTAAATATTTGAAGGTCCATAAACTGTTCGCATACATAATCTCCCAAATGTAAGTGAGCTGGACTAATGACACACTGAGTAAACATTATACACATAATTGACACAAAATAAGACCTTTTGGGTAATATTTGGATTCATTAAAAATCATTTGTAGGCAAGGCAAGGCAAGGCAATTTTATTTATAGAGCACATTTCAGGCACAGGGCCACTCAAGGTGCTTCACAGGGTTACAATCAAATAAAGAATACAAATACAAAAAAAAAGGAACAAATTTAAAACATGGATAAAAATACAACATTTAAATAAAAGAATTAAAACATTTTACCAAAAAAATAAATAAATAAATAAATTACAGGTTAAAAGGGAAACAAGAACGTTTTGAGACCCGATTTAAAAGAGCTGAGAGTCTCAGCGGACCTCAGACTCTCTGGCAGTCCGTTCCAGACATTGGGCGCATAAACGCTGAATGCCGCCTCTCCCTGTTTAGTCCTAGCTCTGGGGACTTTTAAAAGACCTGTCCCAGACGACCTAAGGGCTCTGGGCGGCTCATAACGTATCAGCAGATCAGTAATGTATTTTGGCCCTAAACCATTTAAGGCTTTGTAGACCATCATCAATATTTTAAAATCAATTCTTTGAGTGACAGGAAGCCAGTGTAAAGACCTAAGAACTGAGGTAATGTGATCTACTTTTTTGGTCCTAGTGAGGACTCGAGCAGCAGCGTTCTGAATTAGCTGAAGCTGTCTGATTGATTTTTTAGGAAGGCCTGCAAAGACACTATTACAGTAGTCAAGTCTACTAAAAATAAATGCATGGACAAGTTTTTCTAAGTCCTGCTGAGATATTAGCCCTTTAATTCTCGATATATTGTAGGTTGTGAAAACGTTTTTAAGTAACCCTGACAGGGAAATGAAAATCCATTAATTAACCTAAATGATGCAGCAATATGACACAGGTGTTTGTTTCTCTTTCTCTGCACTCTGCAACCAGTAGACCAAGGTATGCCAGTGTTGTGACAAAAATACCCACCATTTTATTGTAATGCTTGAGTCTTTTGTTGTCCAGTGTGATGATTGTGACGAGAATGATAGGTGTAGGCACACCTTTAGACCATAGATAGTAAATAATATGGATGTAGCATCCGGGCTGACCTCAGTTATTCACACGGCATCCAATAATCCTGGTTTGTGCGTGTCGCCATTTTGTGAGGGGGAGGGAGATAGCTGACGTATACCTCCGGGGCAAAGTGAGGGACAACGGGCGGAGAGTTGTCACTCAAGAGATCGCGCCAATACATTTTAACCTCCAAAAGAATAAAAACTAGCGTGGTCCAAAAAAAATCACCCCCCTCAGTGTTGTCATGGAGATATGACCTAAACATACAGACTAAAATGGTTTTTTGGACCAGGCTGTAAATAGGTTTAATAAGACTTTGAAAACAGCCTGTCTAACAAGTGAGTCAAAGAAAAATTGCTCAGTCTTGGTACCACCCCCCCAGTAGCACTTCCGGTTACTACAGTTGTGGTCACTTCCTTATTGGATGCTGGTAAAAATTGCTTAGGTTGGGGCTTGCTTTAGACTTGCTGCCAACACAAACATTCCTCAGTACTTGATCGTGACTCTACATCCTTTTGTCGTACATATTGCGCTGGTTTCTTTTTATAGCTTTCATTTGTGCTTTTCCAACGTCACTACCTTTTTTAAGGGTTAGATCCACACATTGCATCAGGCTGAAAGTGTTCGGCTGGAGCTGTTGACGTATGTACATAAAATATTACATCACAATTCCGATTAGTTCACTAGCAGTGGTCCAACGTTTCCAAAGATACCAAATATGAGCCAGGGGAGGGCAAATATTTTTTCAAGAAAACAGAGGTAGTGGCTCAGAAGGCGGCGCATGACATACTGTCATGGTCTGTCTTTGTCTTGTCTTGTTTTGGTGTTACCCGCGTTTCCTGTTTTATTTTGGTATGTCTGTCTTGTTCCTCCCCATGTCCTGTCAAGTTTCCCTCCTGTGTGATTGCTGCTCCCTCCCCTAATGTGTTACACCTGTGTCTCGTTGTGTGTGTATATACTCCTTGTGTTCCTTTGTTCCTTGTCTGTGCATTATGGTTTTTCGTGTCAGTGTCGGTGAGTCCTTGTCTTGTGTGTTCCCTCTGTTCCCTGCTTTACTTTTGTTGCCTGGACTTTTTGCATTTTTTCCAGTTGGCCTTTTTTGTTGTATTTTTTGGAGCTAAATAAACAAAAGATTTCTTGATACGTCTTGCGTTTGGGTCCTACTTGCCTGCCTGTCTGCCACACCGTAACAGAATGCACAGACCAGAAATGGACCCACACTCGACCACCAAGAGGCAGTCTTGACGCTGGCGCGTGGAGCTACAGCCTTGGCTCAGGGAGTCCTTACCAGAGTGGGCAAATAACTTTTTATACCCACCCGAGATTTGGCCTCCCAGCTACCAGCACAATCTCAAGCCTCTGCCCCCGATCCCCAGCTTCAAGCCTTTGCCCGTGGTCCCCAGCTTCAAGCCTCTGCCCCCGGTTCCCAGCTTCAAGTCTTTGCCCGTGGTCCCCAGCTTCAAGCCTCTGCCCCCGGTCTCCTGCTTCCAGCCGCAGCCACCGGTCTCCTGCTTACAGCCTCTGCCTCCAGGCCCCAGCTACCAGCCTCCTCCTGCCTTAAGGACTATCAGAGTGGGGGTGATGAGTTTGGATTGCCAGCTAGCTACCAACCCCAGCATGCTAACTACCAACCCCGTCATGCTAGCTACCAGCCCCGGAATGCTAGCTACCAACCCCGGAATGCTAGCTACCAACCCGAGCATACTAGCTAACAGCCCAAGCAACCTCAAGAGCCCCAGCATGCTAGCTACCAGCCCAAGCTATCTCAAGAGCCCCAGCATGCTAGCTACCAGCCCCAGCATGCTAACTACCAGCATGCTAACTACCAGCCCCAGCATGCTAGCTGCCAGCTCCTGAAGGCGCTCAAGCAACCACAAGAACACTGTCCAGTTCCTGAGCCCACTCCACGTTTTCCCCTGCCAGGGGAGGCCTGCTTTCTTCGCCTTCCAGAGGGGGACCGACCGCCCTTCGCTCCTGCCCGAGGGGACCGCCCTTCGCTCCTGCCCGAGGGGGACCGCCCTTCGCTCCCAAGGGGCCGCTGCCTGCCTCCAGCAGAGTGCCTTCGTCTTCGTCGCCGCCGGTCTCCAGAAGGGGTTTATCGCCTTCGCCGGTTTCCAGAAGGGGTTCCATCGTCCTCGTCGCCGCCGGTCTCCAGAAGGGGGTTTATCGCCTTCGCCTCTGCCAGCCTCCAGGAGGTTTCCATTATCCTCTTTTTGGCCAAGGCCGGGCTCCAGAAAGGGTTCCTCACCTTCGCCTTCGTCGCTGCAGGTCTGAAGCTCTCTGCCGTGCCCCTGCTTGCCCCCCAGGCCATCCGCTTGAGGCTCCCGTTTATGCCCTGGGGCATGTTTCTGGCCGTCGGCCTGACACCCCTCCATTCTGCCCCACTCCAGTTTCCTGGCCAGCCGGTCGCCCCGTGCGCTGCCCCACTTCAGTTCCCTGACCAGTTGGTCACCCCTGTGCTCTGCCCCAGGCCATTTTTTGTTTCCCTCCTCCTGGCTCCCCTCCACCCACCCTGTTTTTGGGTTTGACTTTTTTTTTTCTTCCAGTGTGTGGTCGCCTGGAAGTCAACCTTTTAGGGGGGGGGGGGGCTACTGTCATGGTCTGTCTTTGTCTTATCTTGTTTTGGTGTTACCCGCGTTTCCTGTTTTATTTTGGTGTGTCTGTCTTGTTCCTCCCCATGTCCTGTCAAGTTTCCCTCCTGTGTGATTGCTGCTCCCTCCCCTAATGTGTTACTCCTGTGTCTCGGTGTGTGTGTGTATGTATATATACAGTCATATGAAAAAGTTTGGGAACCCCTCTCAGCCGGCATTATAATTGACTCTGCTTTCACACAAAAAAGATAAAAGTGGTATGTCTTTCATTTACCAGGAACAGCTAAGTACTGGGATGTTTTCCAAACAAAGAATTTTTGAGAAGCAGTATTTAGTTTTATGAAATTAAATAAAATGTGAAAAACTGGCTGTGCAAAAATATGGGAACCCTTGTGGTCTTGCTGATTTTAATGCATGTAACAGCATGTAAAACTGAGGACTTTAAACACAAAATTGGTTGGATTATGTTGTTAAGCCTTGAACCTCATATAAAGGTCTGTTTAATCATGATAAAAAGTATTTTAGGTGCCTAAATGCAAGTTCCACTTTTCTTTGACTCTGTGCAGAAGTGAGACAGAATGCGATCATCAAAACAGCTCCCAAAAGATCTTAAAAACAAAGATTATTCATTGTCATGGTTTAGCGGAAGGCTACAAGAAGCTTTCCCAAAGGTTTCAATTGTCAATTTCTACTGTAAGGAACGTTGTCAGGGAATGGAAGGACACAGGCACAGTTGCAGTTAAACCCAGGCATGGCAGACCAAGAAAAAAACAGGAGCGGCATAGGTGGATGATTGTGAAAATGGTTGCACACAACCCAAAGATCCCCTCCGAAGACCTGCAAGAACATCTGGCTGCAGATTGCGCAATTTGCACCAAAACATCTGTATGGCCGGGTGATGAGAAGGAAGCCCTTTCTGCGCCCACGCCACAGATACAGTTGCTTGGAGTATGCAAAAGCTCATTTAGACAAGCCAGCTTCATATTGGAAGAAAATGCTTTGGACTGATGAGACAAAAATTAAGTTATTTGGTCTTTATAAAAAGCGCTTTGCATGGCGAAAGAAGAAAACTGCATTCCAAGAAAAACACCTGCTACCTACTATCAAATGTGGTCATGCTGTGGGGCTGTGTGGCTACTTCAGGGACTGGGGCCCTGGTTAAAGTGGATAGTTGGATGAATTCAACCCAGTTTCAACAGATTATTCAGGATAATGTTCAAGCATCAGTCACAAAGTTGAAGTTGCGCAGGGGTTGGATATTCCAACAAGACAATGACCCTTAACACAGTTCAAATTCCTGCAGAGGGAAAAGTACAATGTTATGGGTAACACTTTATAATAACTATCCGTTGTAACTTGTTAATAGATCATTAGTAAACTCTTAATTAATGATTATTAATGATTTGTTAAGTGTTTGTTAGCAGTTTGTTAAGGATTTATAACAATGGTAGATAGTTAATAGTTTAATAATTGAATCAGTTCATCTGGGAGGTAATCCGAGATTAACTGATCATGTCACGTTCAAGTCCATGGCATGCACAGTGTGTATTGAGTTTATTTAAAAATATTTGAAAATGGGGCTGCCCTCAGTTGCCCATGCACTGTGTATAGTCTATAGCCTATTTCAGCCTCGTCGGTATCTCGGATTACCTCCCAGATGAACTGATTAAATTATTAAGCTATTAACTATCTACTATTGTTATAAATCCTTAACAAACTGCTAACAAACACTTAACAAATCATTAATAATCATTAATTAAGAGTTTACTAATGATCTATTAACGAGTTACAACGGATAGTTATTATAAAGTGTTACCATGTTAGGATATGGCCTTTGCAGTCCAATGACTTGAATATCATCGAAAATCTATGGGATGATTTGAAGCGGGCTTTCCATGCTCGGCAGCCATCACATTTAACTGAACTGGATCGCTTTAGTATGTAAGAATGTTCAAAATACCTACATCCAGGATCCAGACACTCATCACAGGCTACCGAAGGCGTCTAGAGGCTGTTATTTTTGCAAAACGAGGCTCAACTAAGTACTGATGTCATTTTTCTTTTGGGGTGCCCAAATTTATGCACCAGTCAAATTTTGTTATGATGCCTATTGCATATTTTCTATTATTCCAATAAACAAAATGACACTGCTGAATTGCTTCTGTTTCCCTAAGGTATGTCATATATGAAAAGGAATTTGCTTCTTTGAAATCCCAGCTAATGATGAACAAAAATCCCCAAAATTAGAAGGGGGTCCCAAACTTTTTCATATGACTGTATACTCCTTGTGTTCCTTTGTTGTCTGTGCATTATGGTTTTTCGTGTCAGTGTCGGTGAGTCCTTGTCTTGTGTGTTCCCTCAGTTCCCTGCTTTACTTTTGTTTCCTGGACTTTTGGACTTTTTAGTTTTTTCTGGAGCTAAATAAATTTATTTTCTTGATACATCTTGCGTTTGGGTCCTACTTGCCTGCCTGTCTGCCACACCGTAAAACATACGTCACAACCAAACGTTATGCGAGTAGTTGGCAGATCCAGAGTGGCACCTTCTGTACAAATGAAATTAAGTACGATGGTCTCGTAGGACCAGGCTAGAAAAACATCACAAAAGTCTTCAAAGTTTTTTTTTATTGTGGTCATAGTAAAGTTTCACACATAAATTATACAAACTACAAAATATACATTAACTATTAGTAAAACTCTTTATATTGTTTCAGGGATGTGCAGCCACTTTGAGCTGCATTTGTTAAGTATAGCGAATGGGTCACTCACTAGAGATAAAGATTGACAAGGTGAACTGGGGCACAAAGTACATATATAATTAATTTTCTTAAAGGTTGGCTTGTATTGCTCATGTGACAAAATAATCGTCCTCTTGGTTGGAACTTCCTCCATAGCATTGGTTTATTTGTGGCCCAACTTACTCAATAACATCTGTTACTAGAATCATTTACCCAAGTATTTGAATAATTGAAACTGAGTCAGGCTTTCTTGAAAAGCAGGTGAAATTTACTTGCAAACAGCATACAAGGGAATCAACAATGTATCTGGTTTGGTACATGGTTGAATACAAAGAAATGAACAGTGTACATGGGATTATATGCAAGAGAAGGTGGTGTGTGCGCAAACACATACTAGGTTTGGTGTGTCCAGCCCTTGTTTTGCTGCCGAAAGCAGAAATGTTTTTAATTAGGCAGATAACAGGATATGGGAAATTTAGGGAGTCTTTTCTTCTCAACTACTGTGCACATGAATGCGTCATACCTCTGTATGTGCCAAAATCTTATTAGGCAGTTTCTTCTTCAAGGCTAAACAACAACTTTTGTCTTAGCAAAACACTTTGGAGTTCTTTAAGTTTACTGGGACAAAGTTCAACAGCCAGAAAGCATGTATTGTGCATTAAAATATTATACAATCATAAAGCAAACTAAATTCTGTTAACAACATCTTACTGAATTATCCTTATAAACGAGTATTACGATCAGAACACAGCATTTCAGTGCTGTGTAATAATTTATTTAAAGGCTCTTGATCCTGTATACAATATACTGTTCTGATGTATGTCTGTTATGTCGTATTGCTATGCTATGTTATCAAATTAAACTTAAACATCACTTTGAAAAGATATTTCGAGTTTAATCAAAGCAATTGCATTTTGATAGATATTTGCTGATACAAAAACACAACAGTGGTAAGTGATTTCACAGTTCGCGAAAAAGACTTTACAATAAATTATTGGTAACTAAGCGCTCAGCCAAGTAATATGCAGTTGTACAGTGTGATTATATTGTTTGGCTTAATATTACACTTATGATTAAATGGACAAGGTGCTAAAAGTAGACTGTGTCATTCTGTCTGCCCAGGATACTGCACTTCCCGCACAGTAACATGTTCAGTTCACCAGGGGCCGTATTCACAAAACATTTTATCTTAGCGCTAAGAGTACTCCTAAGGAGCACTAAAAGTTCTTAGTAAGGAGTAATTTCTTAAAACCTATTCACAAAGCTGCTAAGACCAACTTTTACTAAGGAATGGGAGGGACTCCTAAGCTAAGAATAGAGGGTGTGGTTGACCCTGTTGCTATGGATGACGTCATGTTCATACCTTCTATGCCCACAGTGATTGGCTGAGAGGGAATGAGTCCCTAAGAGTGAATTTATGATAGAAACACTGTGGGAGATATCCATATTGTGTCGCTGTATTATGTTTTATATAAATATAATAAATATAAATGTGACTATACTTTCTAAATATAGCTTTACGATCATTAAACCCTTACAGCTATTAAAGGTACCTTTCATAAAGCTCACTAGCATCAAATCTCTCCAAAACACCATCAAATGGTTGTCTGTGATTTACTCTTAGTGACTTAGTGACTAGCTTTTCATAGATTTAGGAGCTAGTTTTAACGCTAAAATGCTTTGTGAATTACACTTATCTTAAAAAGTTAGCAGTCCTAAAACTAGGAGTGAAACGCCCCTTATTTTTGAGAGTAACTCCTAAATCAGCACGTTAGAACCTACTCTTAGCCTTAAAATGTTTTGTGAATACGGCCCCAGATGTCTTAATGTGTCAAAACAGTGCAAGGCTGAGTTTGATGAATAGTTCCTCTCAAGCTGCTCAAATCATTAAGCCTGCATTTAGGATTGATGGTATTTCAAAGGCAAATCAGCACAGCTGGTTTGATAGCAACCATGACAACAGTCCAAGGCAGGATGCGGTGACAAGACTGATCTTGTGGCTTACTCCACTTGAAGCTGTAAAAGAGGAAAAGGAAACAAAACTTTAGTTTAACAAAAAGCTACTTTGTGCTGCAACAATTGAAATATTTGATTAAGTATATGTTTGATGCTTACTTTCACCATTGATGAGTATGGAGCTGCCTTCAATGTCAAAGCCGGTGACGTTTGAAGATGCAATGATCAAAACATTTGCAATCTGAGTTCCAGAAGGAATTGTTGTAGTTGTATCAAATTCAGCGTTTGCATCTGTGAAAATTGATCCATTTCTGCAGAAGGAGAAACAAAAAGATTTAAAGTATCAGATTTAGCCCAATTATCTCAAATTGTGACACGATAAGTCTTGAAATATTACCTGAATCGCACCACTCTAAAGGACCTAAATGAAGGGAATTCTGTACGGAAGAAAGTTCCAAGCTGCAAAAACATAAAGCATGTGTTATTTTACCATATACATTTTTGTGTGGGCGCTTGGAAACTCGAAAAAAATAAACAAAGTAGGTTTACCAGCAGATTTTTTTCTAAGGGTTAGACTCACCTGTGTTTCTATCATTGAAGCTCGATTTGTAAAAACTGTTGATGATGGATTCAGCAGGTCAGATGTAAATGTGGCTTGAACAGATCTGAAGGACACCCTTTGTGTTATGGTTGCTACAGTTGTTGTAGTTGGTGCAGCAGTTGTTGTTGTTGGGGCAGCAGTTGTTGTTGTTGTGGGGGTGGCAGTTGTTGTTGTGGGGGCAGTACTTGTTGTAGTTGGGGCAGCAGTTGTTGTAGTTAGGGCTACAGTTGTTGTGACGGCAGCGGTTGTTGTAGTTGGTGGAACAGTTGTTGTGGGGGTAGCAGTTATTGTTGTCGGGGCAACTGTGGTTGTTGTTGGGGCAACGGTTGTTGTGGGGGCTGCAGTTGTCGTTGTTTGGGCAGCAGTTGTTGTAGTTGGTGCAGCAGTTGTTGTAGTTTGGGCTGCAGTTGTTGTAGTTGGTGGAGCAGTTGTCGTAGTTGGGGCAGTAGTTGTTGTTGTAGGGGCAGCAGTTGTTGTAGTTGGGGCAGCAGTTGTTGTTGTAGGGGCAGTGTTTAAGGTTGTTGTAGTTGGTGCAGAGGTTGCTGTAGTTGGTGCAGAGGTTGTTGTAGTTGGGGTTGCAGTTGTTGTAGTTGGTGCAGCGGTTGTTGTAGTTGGGGCTGCTGTTGTTGTAGTTGGTGCTGCAGTTGTTGTAGTTGGGGCTACAGTTGTTGTTGTGGGGGCAGCGGTTGTAGTTGGTGCAGTGGTTGTTGTTGTGGGGGCTGCAATTGTTGTATTGGGGGCAGGGGTTGTTGTAGTGGGGGAAGTAGTTGTTGAAGTTGGTGCTGCAGTTGTTGTAGTGGGGGCAGTAGAAGTTGTAGTTGGGGAAGCAGTTGTTATAGGTGTAGCTGAAGTAGTTGTAGTCAGGGCTAGAGTTGTTGTTGTGGGGGAAGCGTTTGTTGTAGATTGTGGAGCAGTTGTTGTGGGGATAGCAGTTGTTGTTGTTGGGGCAACTGTGGTTGATGTTGGGGCAGAGGTTGTTGTGGGGGCTGCAGTTGTAATAATTTGGGCAGCAGTTGTCGTTGTTGGGGCAGCAGTTGATGTAGTTGGGGCAGCAGTTGTTGTAGTTGGTGAATCAGTTGTTGTACTTTGGGCAGCAGTAGTTGCAGTTGGGACTGCGGTTGTTGTAGTTGGTGCAACAGTTGTTATAGTTGGAGCTGCAGTTGTTGTTGTTGGGGCGGCAGTTGTTGTAGTTGGAGCTGCAGTTGTTGTAGTTGGAGCTGCAGTTGTTGTTGTGGGGGCAGCAGTTGTTGTAGTTGGAGCTGCAGTTGTTGTTGTTGGGGCTGCAGTTGTTGTTGTGGGGGCAGTAGTTGTTGTAGTTGGAGCTGCAGTTGTTGTTGTGGGGGCAGCAGTTGTTGTAGTTGGAGCTGCTGTTGTTGTGGGGGCAGCAGTTGTTGGAGCTGCAGTTGTTGTTGTGGGGGCTGCAGTTGTTGTTATCGGAGCTGCAGTTGTTGTTGTGGGGGCTGCAGTTGGTGTTGTTGTGGAAGCAGTGGTTGTAGTTGGAGCTGCAGTAGTTGTAGTTGGAGCTGCTGTTGTTGTAGTTGGTGCAATAGTTGTTGTAGTTGGAGCTGCAGTTGTTGTTGTGGGGGCGGCAGTTGTTGTAGTTGGAGCTGCGGTTGTTGTTGTCGTCGGGGCTGCAGTTGTTGTTGTGGGGGTGGCAGCTGTTGTAGTTGGAGCTGCGGTTTTTGTTGTTGGGGCTGCAGTTGTTGTTGTTGGTGCAACAGTTTTTGTAGTTGGAGCTGCAGTTGTTGTAGTTGGTGCAGCAGTTGTTGTTGTTGGGGCAGCAGTTGTTGTTGTTGAGGGGGCGGCAGTTGTTGTAGTTGGAGTTGCGGTTGTTGGGGCTGCATTAGTTGTTGTGGTGGCAGTAGTAGTTGTAGTTGGAGCTGCAATTGTTGTTGTGGGGGTGGCAGTTGTTGTAGTTGGAGTTGCGGTTGTTGTTGATGGGGCAGCAGTAGTTGTAGTTGGAGCTGCAGTTGTTGTTGTTGGGGCTGCAGTTGTTGTAGTTGGAGCTGCAGTAGTTGTAGTTGGAGCTGCTGTTGTTGTAGTTGGTGCAATAGTTGTTGTAGTTGGAGCTGCAGTTGTTGTTGTGGGGGCGCCAGTTGTTGTAGTTGGAGCTGCGGTTGTTGTTGTCGTCGGGGCTGCAGTTGTTGTTGTGGGGGCTGCAGTTGTTGTTATTGGAGCTGCAGTTGTTGTTGTGGGGGCTGCAGTTGGTGTTGTTGGGGAAGCAGTGGTTGTAGTTGGAGCTGCAGTAGTTGTAGTTGGAGCTGCTGTTGTTGTAGTTGGTGCAATAGTTGTTGTAGTTGGAGCTGCAGTTGTTGTTGTGGGGACGGCAGTTGTTGTAGTTGGAGCTGCGGTTGTTGTTGTCGTCGGGGCTGCAGTTGTTGTGGGGGTGGCAGCTGTTGTAGTTGGAGCTGCGGTTTTTGTTGTTGGGGCAGTAGTTGTTGTAGTTGGGTCAGCAGTTGTTGTAGGTGGTGCAGCAGTTGTTGTAGTTTGGGTTGCAGTTGTTGTTGTTGGTGCAACAGTTGTTGTAGTTGGAGCTGCAGTTGTTGTAGTTGGTGCAGCAGTTGTTGTTGGGGTAGCAGTTGTTGTTGTTGTGGGGGTGGCAGTTGTTGTAGTTGGAGTTGCGGTTGTTGTTGATGGGGCTTCAGTTGTTGTGGGGGCAGCAGTTGTTGTAGTTGGAGCTGCAGTAGTTGTAGTTGGAGCTGCTGTTGTTGTAGTTGGTGAAATAGTTGTTGTAGTTGGAGCTGCGGTTGTTGTTGTCGTCGGGGCTGCAGTTGTTGTTGTGGGGGTGGCAGCTGTTGTAGTTGGAGCTGGAAACAAAAAGGAAACAAAACTTTAGTTTAACAAAAAGCTACTTTGTGCTGCAACAATTGAAATATTTGATTAAGTATATGTTTGATGCCTACTTTCACCATTGATGAGTACGGAGCTGCCTTCAATGTCAAAGCCGGTGACGTTTGAAGATGCAATGATCAAAACATTTGCAATCTGAGTTTCAGAAGGAATTGTTGTATTTGTATCAAATTCAGCGTTTGCATCTGTGATAATTGATCCATTTCTGCAGAAGGAGAAAGAAAAAGATTTAAAGTATCAGATTTAGCCCAATTATCTCAAATTGTGACACGATAAGTCTTGAAATATTACCTGAATCGCACCACTCTAAAGGACCTAAATGAAGGGAATTCTGTACGGAAGAAAGTTCCAAGCTGCAAAAACATAAAGCATGTGTTATTTTACCATAGACATTTTTGTGTGGGCGCTTGGAAACTCGAAAAAAATAAACAAAGTAGGTTTACCAGCAGATTTTTTTCTAAGGGTTAGACTCACCTGTGTTTCTATCATTGAAGCTCGATTTATAAATGCTGTTGATAATGGTATCAGCAGGTCAGATGTAAATGTGGCTTGAAGAGATCTGAAGGACACCCTTTGTGTTGTGGTTGCTACAGTTGTTGTAGTTGGTGCAGCAGTTGTTGTTGTTGGGGCAGCAGTTGTTGCAGTTGAAGCTGCGGTTGTTGTTGTTGGGGCTACAGTTGTTGTTGTTGTGGGGTCAGTAGTTGTTGTAGTTGGGGCAGTAGTTGTTGTAGTTGGTGCTACAGTTGTTGTTGTAGGGGCAGCAGTTGTTGTGGGGGCAGCAGTTGTTGTAGTTGGATCTGCTGTTGTTGTAGTAGGAGCTGCTGTTGTTGTGGTTGGTCCAACAGTTGTTGTAGTTGGAGCTGCAGTTGTTGTTGTGGGGACGGCAGTTGTTGTAGTTGGTGCTGCGGTTGTTGTTGTCGGGCCTGCAGTTGTTGTTGTGGGGGCAGCAGTTGTTGTAGTTGGAGCTGCTGTTGTTGTGGGGGCAGCAGTTGTTGTAGTTGGGGCGGCAGTTGTTGTTGTTGGGGAAGCAGTGGTTGTAGTTGGAGCTGCAGTAGTTGTAGTTGGAGCTGATGTTGTTGTAGTTGGTGCAACAGTTGTTGTAGTTGGAGCTGCAGTTGTTGTTGTCGGGGCTGCAGTTGTTCTTGTGGGGGCGGCAGTTGTTGTAGTTGGAGCTGCGGTTGTTGTTGTCGGGGCTGCAGTTGTTGTGGCGGCGGAGGTTGTTGTATTTGGAGCTGCGGTTGTTGTTGGGGCTGCAGTTGTTGTTGTGGGGGCAGTAGTTGTTGTAGTTGGGGCAGCAGTTGTTGTAGATGGTGCAGCAGTTGTTGTAGTTTGGGCAGCAGTAGTTGCAGTTGGGGCTGCTGTTGTTGTAGTTGGTGCAACAGTTGATGTAGTTGGAGCTGCAGTTGTTGTTGTTGGGGCGGCAGTTGTTGTTGTGGGGGCAGCTGTTGTTGTTGTGGGGGCTGCAGTGGTTGTTGTTGTTGTTGTGGGGGCAGTAGTAGTTGTAGTTGGGTCAGCAGTAGTTGTAGTTGGACCTGCAGTTGTTGTAGTTTGTGCAGCAGTTGTTCTTGTTGTGGCAGTCGTTGTTGTAGTTGAAGCTGCGGTTGTTGTTGTTCTCGGGGCTGCAGTTGTTGTTGTGGGGGTAGTTGTTGTAGTAGGGGAAGCAGTAGTTGAAGTTGGAGCTGTGGTTTTTGTTGTTGTGGGGGCAGCAGTAGTTGTTGTAGTTGGGGCAGCACTTGTTGTAGTTGGAGCTGCAGTTGCTGTAGTTGGAGCTGCAGTAGTTGTAGTTGGTGCAGCAGTTGTTGTAGTTGGGGTTACAGTTGTTGTTGTGGGGGCAGCGGTTGTGGTTGGTGCAGTGGTTGTTGTTGTGGGGGCTGCAGTTGTTGTAGTTGGTGCTGCAGATGTTGTTGTAGTTGGTGCTGCAGATGTTGTAGTTGGGGCAACAGTTGTTGTAGTTAGGGCTGCAGTTGTTGTTGTTGGGGATGCAGTTGTTGTTATGGGGGCAGTAGTTGTTGTAATTGGGGATGCAGTTGTTGTTGTGGGTGCAGCAGTTGTTGTAGTTGGGGCTGCAGTAGTTGTAGCTGGAGCTGCAGTCGTGGTAGTTGGTTCAGTGGTTGTTGTTGTGTGGGCAGCAGTTGTTGTAGTTGGGGCTGCAGTAGTTGTAGTTGAAGCTGCAGTTGTGGTAGTTGGTGAAGTGGTTGTTGTTGTTGTTGTTGTTGTTGTTGTTGTGGGTGCAGCAGTTGTTGTAGTTGGAGCTGCAGTTGTTGTAGTTGGGGCAGCAGTAGTTGTAGTTGGGGCTACAGTTGTTGTTGTGGGGGCAGCGGTTGTAGTTGGTGCAGTGGTTGTTGTGGGGTTTGTAATTGTTGTTGTGGGGGCAGCAGTTATTGTAGTTGGAGCTGCAGTTGTTGTAGTGGGGGCAGCAGTAGTTGTAGTTGGGGCTACAGTTGTTGTTGTGGGGGCAGCGGTTGTAGTTGGTGCAGTTGTTGTTGTTGTGGGGGTTGCAATTGTTGTTGTGGGGGCAGCAGTTGTTGTAGTTGGAGCTGCAGTTGTTGTAGTTGGAGCAGCAGTAGTTGTAGTTGGGGCTACAGTTGTTGTTGTGGGGGCAGCGGTTGTTGTAGTTGGGGCTACAGTTGTTGTAGCTGGATTTGCAGTTGTTGTAGTTGCTGCTGTAGTTGTTGTTGTGGGGGCGGCAGTTGTTGTGGGGGCTGCAGTAGTTGTAGTTGAAGCTGCAGTTGTTGTAGTTGGGGCTGCAGTTGTTGTAGTTGGGGCTGCAGATGTTGTATTTGGAGCTGCAGTTGTTGTAGTTGGAGCTGCAGTTGTTGTTGTGGGAGCGGCAGTTGTTGTGGGGGCTGCAGTAGTTGTAGTTGGAGCTGAAGTTGTTGTTGTGGGGGCGGCAGTTGTTGTTGTGGGGGCTGCAGTAGTTGTAGTTGGAGCTGCAGTTGTTGTAGTTGATGCAGTGGTTGTTGTAGTTGGGGCTGCAGTTGTTGTAGTTGGAGCTGCTGTTGTTGTAGTTTGTGCAGCTGTTGTTGTAGTTGGGGCTGCTGTTGTTGTAGTTGGTGATGCAGTTTTTGTAGTTGAGGCTACAGTTGTTGTTGTGGGGGCAGAGGTTGTAGTTGGTGCAGTGGTTGTTGTTGTGGGGGCTTCAGTTGTTGTTGTGGGGGCAGTAGTTGTTGTAGTTGCAGCTGCAGTTGTTGTAGTTGGAGCAGCAGTAGTTTTAGTTGTAGTTGGGGCTACAGTTGTTGTGGTGGGGGCAGCGGTTGTTGTAGTTGGTGCAGCGGTTGTTGTAGATGGGGCTACAGTTGTTGTAGTTGGAGCTGCAGTTGTTGTAGTTGGAGCAGTTGTAGTTGGGGCTACAGTTGTTGTTGTGGGGGCAGTGGTTGTTGTAGTTGGGGCTACAGTTGTTGTAGATGGATTTGCAGTTGTTGTAGTTGCTGCTGTAGTTGTTGTGGGGGCGGCAGTTGTTGTTGTGGGGGCGGCAGTTGTTGTTGTGGGGGCTGAAGTAGTTGTAGTTGAAGCTGCAGTTGTTGTAGTTGGGGCTGCAGATGTTGTAGTTGGAGCTGCAGTTGTTGTAGTTGGAGCTGCAGTTGTTGTAGTTGGTGCTGCAGTTGTTGTTGTGGAAGCGGCAGTTGTTGTTGTGGGGGCTGCAGTAGTTGTAGTTGGAGCTGAAGTTGTTGTTGTGGGGGCGGCAGTTGTTGTTGTGGGGGCTGCAGTAGTTGTAGTTGGAGCTGCAGTTGTTGTAGTTGATGCAGTGGTTGTTGTAGTTGGGGCTGCAGTTGTTGTAGTTGGTGCAGATGTTGTTGTAGTTGGTGCAGAGGTTGTTGTAGTTGGGGTTGCAGTTGTTGTAGTTTGTGCAGCTGTTGTTGTAGTTGGGGCTGCTGTTGTTGTAGTTGGTGATGTCATTGTTGTAGTTGGGGCTACAGTTGTTGTTGTGGGGGCAGAGGTTGTAGTTGGTGCAGTGGTTGTTGTTGTGGGGGCTTCAGTTGTTGTTGTGGGGGCAGCAGTTGTTGTAGTTGCAGCTGCAGTTGTTGTAATTGGAGCAGCAGTAGTTTTAGTTGTAGTTGGGGCTACAGTTGTTGTTGTGGGGGCAGCGGTTGTAGTTGGTGCAGTGGTTGTTGTTGTGGGGGTTGCAATTGTTGTTGTGGGGGCAGCAGTTGTTGTAGTTGGAGCTGCAGTTGTTGTAGTTGGAGCAGCAGTAGTTGTAGTTGGGGCTACAGTTGTTGTTGTGGGGGCAGCGGTTGTTGTAGTTGGGGCTACTGTTGTTGTAGCTGGATTTGCAGTTGTTGTAGTTGCTGCTGTAGTTGTAGTAGGAGCTGCTGTTGTTGTGGTTGGTCCAACAGTTGTTGTAGTTGGAGCTGCAGTTGTTGTTGTGGGGACGGCAGTTGTTGTAGTTGGTGCTGCGGTTGTTGTTGTCGGGCCTGCAGTTGTTGTTGTGAGGGCAGCAGTTGTTGTAGTTGGAGCTGCTGTTGTTGTGGGGGCAGCAGTTGTTGTAGTTGGGGCGGCAGTTGTTGTTGTTGGGGAAGCAGTGGTTGTAGTTGGAACTGCAGTAGTTGTAGTTGGAGCTGATGTTGTTGTAGTTGGTGCAACAGTTGTTGTAGTTGGAGCTGCAGTTGTTGTTGTCGGGGCTGCAGTTGTTCTTGTGGGGGCGGCAGTTGTTGTAGTTGGAGCTGCGGTTGTTGTTGTCGGGGCTGCAGTTGTTGTGGCGGCGGAGGTTGTTGTATTTGGAGCTGCGGTTGTTGTTGGGGCTGCAGTTGTTGTTGTGGGGGCAGTAGTTGTTGTAGTTGGGGCAGCAGTTGTTGTAGATGGTGCAGCAGTTGTTGTAGTTTGGGCAGCAGTAGTTGCAGTTGGGGCTGCTGTTGTTGTAGTTGGTGCAACAGTTGATGTAGTTGGAGCTGCAGTTGTTGTTGTTGGGGCGGCAGTTGTTGTTGTGGGGGCAGCTGTTGTTGTTGTGGGGGCTGCAGTGGTTGTTGTTGTTGTTGTTGTGGGGGCAGTAGTAGTTGTAGTTGGGTCAGCAGTAGTTGTAGTTGGACCTGCAGTTGTTGTAGTTTGTGCAGCAGTTGTTCTTGTTGTGGCAGTCGTTGTTGTAGTTGAAGCTGCGGTTGTTGTTGTTGTTGTCGGGGCTGCAGTTGTTGTTGTGGGGGTAGTTGTTGTAGTAGGGGAAGCAGTAGTTGAAGTTGGAGCTGTGGTTTTTGTTGTTGTGGGGGCAGCAGTAGTTGTTGTAGTTGGGGCAGCACTTGTTGTAGTTGGAGCTGCAGTTGCTGTAGTTGGGGCTGCAGTAGTTGTAGTTGGTGCAGCAGTTGTTGTAGTTGGGGTTACAGTTGTTGTTGTGCGGGCAGCGGTTGTAGTTGGTGCAGTGGTTGTTGTTGTGGGGGCTGCAGTTGTTGTAGTTGGTGCTGCAGATGTTGTTGTAGTTGGTGCTGCAGATGTTGTAGTTGGGGCAACAGTTGTTGTAGTTAGGGCTGCAGTTGTTGTTGTTGGGGATGCAGTTGTTGTTATGGGGGCAGTAGTTGTTGTAATTGGGGATGCAGTTGTTGTTGTGGGTGCAGCAGTTGTTGTAGTTGGGGCTGCAGTAGTTGTAGCTGGAGCTGCAGTCGTGGTAGTTGGTTCAGTGGTTGTTGTTGTGTGGGCAGCAGTTGTTGTAGTTGGGGCTGCAGTAGTTGTAGTTGAAGCTGCAGTTGTGGTAGTTGGTGAAGTGGTTGTTGTTGTTGTTGTGGGTGCAGCAGTTGTTGTAGTTGGAGCTGCAGTTGTTGTAGTTGGGGCAGCAGTAGTTGTAGTTGGGGCTACAGTTGTTGTTGTGGGGGCAGCGGTTGTAGTTGGTGCAGTGGTTGTTGTGGGGTTTGCAATTGTTGTTGTGGGGGCAGCAGTTATTGTAGTTGGAGCTGCAGTTGTTGTATTGGGGGCAGCAGTAGTTGTAGTTGGGGCTACAGTTGTTGTTGTGGGGGCAGCGGTTGTAGTTGGTGCAGTGGTTGTTGTTGTGGGGGTTGCAATTGTTGTTGTGGGGGCAGCAGTTGTTGTAGTTGGAGCTGCAGTTGTTGTAGTTGGAGCAGCAGTAGTTGTAGTTGGGGCTACAGTTGTTGTTGTGGGGGCAGCGGTTGTTGTAGTTGGGGCTACAGTTGTTGTAGCTGGATTTGCAGTTGTTGTAGTTGCTGCTGTAGTTGTTGTTGTGGGGGCGGCAGTTGTTGTTGTGGGGGCTGCAGTTGTTGTAGTTGGAGCTGCAGTTGTTGTTGTGGGGGTTGCAATTGTTGTTGTGGGGGCAGCAGTTGTTGTAGTTGAAGCTGCAGTTGTTGTAGTTGGGGCTGCAGTTGTTGTAGTTGGGGCTGCAGATGTTGTAGTTGGAGCTGCAGTTGTTGTAGTTGGAGCTGCAGTTGTTGTTGTTGTGGGAGCGGCAGTTGTTGTGGGGGCTGCAGTAGTTGTAGTTGGAGCTGAAGTTGTTGTTGTGGGGGCGGCAGTTGTTGTTGTGGGGGCTGCAGTAGTTGTAGTTGGAGCTGCAGTTGTTGTAGTTGATGCAGTGGTTGTTGTAGTTGGGGCTGCAGTTGTTGTAGTTGGAGCTGCTGTTGTTGTAGTTTGTGCAGCTGTTGTTGTAGTTGGGGCTGCTGTTGTTGTAGTTGGTGATGCAGTTTTTGTAGTTGAGGCTACAGTTGTTGTTGTGGGGGCAGAGGTTGTAGTTGGTGCAGTGGTTGTTGTTGTGGGGGCTTCAGTTGTTGTTGTGGGGGCAGTAGTTGTTGTAGTTGCAGCTGCAGTTGTTGTAGTTGGAGCAGCAGTAGTTTTAGTTGTAGTTGGGGCTACAGTTGTTGTGGTGGGGGCAGCGGTTGTTGTAGTTGGTGCAGCGGTTGTTGTAGTTGGGGCTACAGTTGTTGTAGTTGGAGCTGCAGTTGTTGTAGTTGGAGCAGTTGTAGTTGGGGCTACAGTTGTTGTTGTGGGGGCAGTGGTTGTTGTAGTTGGGGCTACAGTTGCTGTAGCTGGATTTAGAGTTGTTGTAGTTGCTGCTGTAGTTGTTGTGGGGGCGGCAGTTATTATTGTGGGGGCGGCAGTTGTTGTTGTGGGGGCTGCAGTAGTTGTAGTTGAAGCTGCAGTTGTTGTAGTTGGGGCTGCAGATGTTGTAGTTGGAGCTGCAGTTGTTTTAGTTGGAGCTGCAGTTGTTGTAGTTGGTGCTGCAGTTGTTGTTGTGGAAGCGGCAGTTGTTGTTGTGGGGGCTGCAGTAGTTGTAGTTGGAGCTGCAGTTGTTGTAGTTGATGCAGTGGTTGTTGTAGTTGGGGCTGCAGTTGTTGTAGTTGGTGCAGATGTTGTTGTAGTTGGTGTAGAGGTTGTTGTACTTGGGGTTGCAGTTGTTGTAGTTTGTGCAGCTGTTGTTGTAGTTGGGGCTGCTGTTGTTGTAGTTGGTGATGCTGTTGTTGTAGTTGGGGCTACAGTTGTTGTTGTGGGGGCAGAGGTTGTAGTTGGTGCAGTGGTTGTTGTTGTGGGGGCTTCAGTTGTTGTTGTGGGGGCAGCAGTTGTTGTAGTTGCAGCTGCAGTTGTTGTAATTGGAGCAGCAGTAGTTTTAGTTGTAGTTGGGGCTACAGTTGTTGTTGTGGGGGCAGCGGTTGTAGTTGGTGCAGTGGTTGTTGTTGTGGGGGTTGCAATTGTTGTTGTGGGGGCAGCAGTTGTTGTAGTTGGAGCTGCAGTTGTTGTAGTTGGAGCAGCAGTAGTTGTAGTTGGGGCTACAGTTGTTGTTGTGGGGGCAGCGGTTGTTGTAGTTGGGGCTACAGTTGTTGTAGCTGGATTTGCAGTTGTTGTAGTTGCTGCTGTAGTTGTTGTTGTGGGGGCGGCAGTTGTTGTGGGGGCTGCAGTAGTTGTAGTTGAAGCTGCAGTTGTTGTAGTTGGGGCTGCAGTTGTTGTAGTTGGGGCTGCAGATGTTGTATTTGGAGCTGCAGTTGTTGTAGTTGGAGCTGCAGTTGTTGTTGTGGGAGCGGCAGTTGTTGTGGGGGCTGCAGTAGTTGTAGTTGGAGCTGAAGTTGTTGTTGTGGGGGCGGCAGTTGTTGTTGTGGGGGCTGCAGTAGTTGTAGTTGGAGCTGCAGTTGTTGTAGTTGATGCAGTGGTTGTTGTAGTTGGGGCTGCAGTTGTTGTAGTTGGAGCTGCTGTTGTTGTAGTTTGTGCAGCTGTTGTTGTAGTTGGGGCTGCTGTTGTTGTAGTTGGTGATGCAGTTTTTGTAGTTGAGGCTACAGTTGTTGTTGTGGGGGCAGAGGTTGTAGTTGGTGCAGTGGTTGTTGTTGTGGGGGCTTCAGTTGTTGTTGTGGGGGCAGTAGTTGTTGTAGTTGCAGCTGCAGTTGTTGTAGTTGGAGCAGCAGTAGTTTTAGTTGTAGTTGGGGCTACAGTTGTTGTGGTGGGGGCAGCGGTTGTTGTAGTTGGTGCAGCGGTTGTTGTAGATGGGGCTACAGTTGTTGTAGTTGGAGCTGCAGTTGTTGTAGTTGGAGCAGTTGTAGTTGGGGCTACAGTTGTTGTTGTGGGGGCAGTGGTTGTTGTAGTTGGGGCTACAGTTGTTGTAGATGGATTTGCAGTTGTTGTAGTTGCTGCTGTAGTTGTTGTGGGGGCGGCAGTTGTTGTTGTGGGGGCGGCAGTTGTTGTTGTGGGGGCTGAAGTAGTTGTAGTTGAAGCTGCAGTTGTTGTAGTTGGGGCTGCAGATGTTGTAGTTGGAGCTGCAGTTGTTGTAGTTGGAGCTGCAGTTGTTGTAGTTGGTGCTGCAGTTGTTGTTGTGGAAGCGGCAGTTGTTGTTGTGGGGGCTGCAGTAGTTGTAGTTGGAGCTGAAGTTGTTGTTGTGGGGGCGGCAGTTGTTGTTGTGGGGGCTGCAGTAGTTGTAGTTGGAGCTGCAGTTGTTGTAGTTGATGCAGTGGTTGTTGTAGTTGGGGCTGCAGTTGTTGTAGTTGGTGCAGATGTTGTTGTAGTTGGTGCAGAGGTTGTTGTAGTTGGGGTTGCAGTTGTTGTAGTTTGTGCAGCTGTTGTTGTAGTTGGGGCTGCTGTTGTTGTAGTTGGTGATGTCATTGTTGTAGTTGGGGCTACAGTTGTTGTTGTGGGGGCAGAGGTTGTAGTTGGTGCAGTGGTTGTTGTTGTGGGGGCTTCAGTTGTTGTTGTGGGGGCAGCAGTTGTTGTAGTTGCAGCTGCAGTTGTTGTAATTGGAGCAGCAGTAGTTTTAGTTGTAGTTGGGGCTACAGTTGTTGTTGTGGGGGCAGCGGTTGTAGTTGGTGCAGTGGTTGTTGTTGTGGGGGTTGCAATTGTTGTTGTGGGGGCAGCAGTTGTTGTAGTTGGAGCTGCAGTTGTTGTAGTTGGAGCAGCAGTAGTTGTAGTTGGGGCTACAGTTGTTGTTGTGGGGGCAGCGGTTGTTGTAGTTGGGGCTACTGTTGTTGTAGCTGGATTTGCAGTTGTTGTAGTTGCTGCTGTAGTTGTAGTAGGAGCTGCTGTTGTTGTGGTTGGTCCAACAGTTGTTGTAGTTGGAGCTGCAGTTGTTGTTGTGGGGACGGCAGTTGTTGTAGTTGGTGCTGCGGTTGTTGTTGTCGGGCCTGCAGTTGTTGTTGTGAGGGCAGCAGTTGTTGTAGTTGGAGCTGCTGTTGTTGTGGGGGCAGCAGTTGTTGTAGTTGGGGCGGCAGTTGTTGTTGTTGGGGAAGCAGTGGTTGTAGTTGGAACTGCAGTAGTTGTAGTTGGAGCTGATGTTGTTGTAGTTGGTGCAACAGTTGTTGTAGTTGGAGCTGCAGTTGTTGTTGTCGGGGCTGCAGTTGTTCTTGTGGGGGCGGCAGTTGTTGTAGTTGGAGCTGCGGTTGTTGTTGTCGGGGCTGCAGTTGTTGTGGCGGCGGAGGTTGTTGTATTTGGAGCTGCGGTTGTTGTTGGGGCTGCAGTTGTTGTTGTGGGGGCAGTAGTTGTTGTAGTTGGGGCAGCAGTTGTTGTAGATGGTGCAGCAGTTGTTGTAGTTTGGGCAGCAGTAGTTGCAGTTGGGGCTGCTGTTGTTGTAGTTGGTGCAACAGTTGATGTAGTTGGAGCTGCAGTTGTTGTTGTTGGGGCGGCAGTTGTTGTTGTGGGGGCAGCTGTTGTTGTTGTGGGGGCTGCAGTGGTTGTTGTTGTTGTTGTTGTGGGGGCAGTAGTAGTTGTAGTTGGGTCAGCAGTAGTTGTAGTTGGACCTGCAGTTGTTGTAGTTTGTGCAGCAGTTGTTCTTGTTGTGGCAGTCGTTGTTGTAGTTGAAGCTGCGGTTGTTGTTGTTGTTGTCGGGGCTGCAGTTGTTGTTGTGGGGGTAGTTGTTGTAGTAGGGGAAGCAGTAGTTGAAGTTGGAGCTGTGGTTTTTGTTGTTGTGGGGGCAGCAGTAGTTGTTGTAGTTGGGGCAGCACTTGTTGTAGTTGGAGCTGCAGTTGCTGTAGTTGGGGCTGCAGTAGTTGTAGTTGGTGCAGCAGTTGTTGTAGTTGGGGTTACAGTTGTTGTTGTGCGGGCAGCGGTTGTAGTTGGTGCAGTGGTTGTTGTTGTGGGGGCTGCAGTTGTTGTAGTTGGTGCTGCAGATGTTGTTGTAGTTGGTGCTGCAGATGTTGTAGTTGGGGCAACAGTTGTTGTAGTTAGGGCTGCAGTTGTTGTTGTGGGGGCAGTAGTTGTTGTAATTGGGGATGCAGTTGTTGTTGTGGGTGCAGCAGTTGTTGTAGTTGGGGCTGCAGTAGTTGTAGCTGGAGCTGCAGTCGTGGTAGTTGGTTCAGTGGTTGTTGTTGTGTGGGCAGCAGTTGTTGTAGTTGGGGCTGCAGTAGTTGTAGTTGAAGCTGCAGTTGTGGTAGTTGGTGAAGTGGTTGTTGTTGTTGTTGTGGGTGCAGCAGTTGTTGTAGTTGGAGCTGCAGTTGTTGTAGTTGGGGCAGCAGTAGTTGTAGTTGGGGCTACAGTTGTTGTTGTGGGGGCAGCGGTTGTAGTTGGTGCAGTGGTTGTTGTGGGGTTTGCAATTGTTGTTGTGGGGGCAGCAGTTATTGTAGTTGGAGCTGCAGTTGTTGTATTGGGGGCAGCAGTAGTTGTAGTTGGGGCTACAGTTGTTGTTGTGGGGGCAGCGGTTGTAGTTGGTGCAGTGGTTGTTGTTGTGGGGGTTGCAATTGTTGTTGTGGGGGCAGCAGTTGTTGTAGTTGGAGCTGCAGTTGTTGTAGTTGGAGCAGCAGTAGTTGTAGTTGGGGCTACAGTTGTTGTTGTGGGGGCAGCGGTTGTTGTAGTTGGGGCTACAGTTGTTGTAGCTGGATTTGCAGTTGTTGTAGTTGCTGCTGTAGTTGTTGTTGTGGGGGCGGCAGTTGTTGTTGTGGGGGCTGCAGTTGTTGTAGTTGGAGCTGCAGTTGTTGTTGTGGGGGCGGCAGTTGTTGTTGTGGGGGCTGCAGTAGTTGTAGTTGAAGCTGCAGTTGTTGTAGTTGGGGCTGCAGTTGTTGTAGTTGGGGCTGCAGATGTTGTAGTTGGAGCTGCAGTTGTTGTAGTTGGAGCTGCAGTTGTTGTTGTTGTGGGAGCGGCAGTTGTTGTGGGGGCTGCAGTAGTTGTAGTTGGAGCTGAAGTTGTTGTTGTGGGGGCGGCAGTTGTTGTTGTGGGGGCTGCAGTAGTTGTAGTTGGAGCTGCAGTTGTTGTAGTTGATGCAGTGGTTGTTGTAGTTGGGGCTGCAGTTGTTGTAGTTGGAGCTGCTGTTGTTGTAGTTTGTGCAGCTGTTGTTGTAGTTGGGGCTGCTGTTGTTGTAGTTGGTGATGCAGTTTTTGTAGTTGAGGCTACAGTTGTTGTTGTGGGGGCAGAGGTTGTAGTTGGTGCAGTGGTTGTTGTTGTGGGGGCTTCAGTTGTTGTTGTGGGGGCAGTAGTTGTTGTAGTTGCAGCTGCAGTTGTTGTAGTTGGAGCAGCAGTAGTTTTAGTTGTAGTTGGGGCTACAGTTGTTGTGGTGGGGGCAGCGGTTGTTGTAGTTGGTGCAGCGGTTGTTGTAGTTGGGGCTACAGTTGTTGTAGTTGGAGCTGCAGTTGTTGTAGTTGGAGCAGTTGTAGTTGGGGCTACAGTTGTTGTTGTGGGGGCAGTGGTTGTTGTAGTTGGGGCTACAGTTGCTGTAGCTGGATTTAGAGTTGTTGTAGTTGCTGCTGTAGTTGTTGTGGGGGCGGCAGTTATTATTGTGGGGGCGGCAGTTGTTGTTGTGGGGGCTGCAGTAGTTGTAGTTGAAGCTGCAGTTGTTGTAGTTGGGGCTGCAGATGTTGTAGTTGGAGCTGCAGTTGTTTTAGTTGGAGCTGCAGTTGTTGTAGTTGGTGCTGCAGTTGTTGTTGTGGAAGCGGCAGTTGTTGTTGTGGGGGCTGCAGTAGTTGTAGTTGGAGCTGCAGTTGTTGTAGTTGATGCAGTGGTTGTTGTAGTTGGGGCTGCAGTTGTTGTAGTTGGTGCAGATGTTGTTGTAGTTGGTGTAGAGGTTGTTGTACTTGGGGTTGCAGTTGTTGTAGTTTGTGCAGCTGTTGTTGTAGTTGGGGCTGCTGTTGTTGTAGTTGGTGATGCTGTTGTTGTAGTTGGGGCTACAGTTGTTGTTGTGGGGGCAGAGGTTGTAGTTGGTGCAGTGGTTGTTGTTGTGGGGGCTTCAGTTGTTGTTGTGGGGGCAGCAGTTGTTGTAGTTGCAGCTGCAGTTGTTGTAATTGGAGCAGCAGTAGTTTTAGTTGTAGTTGGGGCTACAGTTGTTGTTGTGGGGGCAGCGGTTGTAGTTGGTGCAGTGGTTGTTGTTGTGGGGGTTGCAATTGTTGTTGTGGGGGCAGCAGTTGTTGTAGTTGGAGCTGCAGTTGTTGTAGTTGGAGCAGCACTAGTTGTAGTTGGGGCTACAGTTGTTGTTGTGGGGGCAGCGGTTGTTGTCGTTGGGGCTACAGTTGTTGTAGCTGGATTTGCAGTTGTTGTAGTTGCTGCTGTAGTTGTTGTTGTGGGGGCGGCAGTTGTTGTTGTGGGGGCTGCAGTTGTTGTAGTTGGAGCTGCAGTTGTTGTTGTGGGGGCGGCAGTTGTTGTTGTGGGGGCTGCAGTAGTTGTAGTTGAAGCTGCAGTTGTTGTAGTTGGGGCTGCAGATGTTGTAGTGGGAGCTGCAGTTGTTGTAGTTGGTGCTGCAGTTGTTGTTGTGGGAGCGGCAGTTGTTGTGGGGGCTGCAGTAGTTGTAGTTGGAGCTGAAGTTGTTGTTGTGGGGGCGGCAGTTGTTGTTGTGGGGGCTGCAGTAGTTGTAGTTAATGCAGTGGTTGTTGTAGTTGGGGCTGCAGTTGTTGTAGTTGGAGCTGCTGTTGTTGTAGTTGGTGCAGAGGTTGTTGTAGTTGGGGTTGCAGTTGTTGTTGTGGGGGCGGCAGTTGTTGTTGTGGGGGCTGCAGTAGTTGTAGTTGGAGCTGCAGTTGTTGTAGTTGATGCAATGGTTGTTGTAGTTGGGGCTGCAGTTGTTGTAGTTGGAGCTGCTGTTGTTGTAGTTTGTGCAGCTGTTGTTGTAGTTGGGGCTGCTGATGTTGTAGTTGGTGATGCAGTTTTTTTAGTTGAGGCTACAGTTGTTGTTGTGGGGGCAGAGGTTGTAGTTGGTGCAGTGATTGTTGTTGTGGGGGCTTCAGTTGTTGTTGTGGGGGCAGAGGTTGTAGTTGGTGCAGTGGTTGTTGTTGTGGGGGCTTCAGTTGTTGTTGTGGGGGCAGTAGTTGTTGTAGTTGCAGCTGCAGCTGCAGTTGTTGTAGTTGGGGCTACAGTTGTTGTGGTGGGGGCAGCGGTTGTTGTAGTTGGTGCAGCGGTTGTTGTAGTTGGGGCTACAGTTGTTGTAGTTGGAGCTGCAGTTGTTGTAGTTGGAGCAGCAGTAGTTGTAGTTGGGGCTACAGTTGTTGTTGTGGGGGCAGTGGTTGTTGTAGTTGGGGCTACAGTTGTTGTAGCTGGATTTGCAGTTGTTGTAGTTGCTGCTGTAGTTGTTGTGGGGGCGGCAGTTGTTGTTGTGGGGGCGGCAGTTGTTGTTGTGGGGGCTGCAGTAGTTGTATTTGAAGCTGCAGTTGTTGTAGTTGGGGCTGCAGATGTTGTAGTTGGAGCTGCAGTTGTTTTAGTTGGAGCTGCAGTTGTTGTAGTTGGTGCTGCAGTTGTTGTTGTGGAAGCGGCAGTTGTTGTTGTGGGGGCTGCAGTAGCTGTAGTTGGAGCTGCAGTTGTTGCAGTTGATGCAGTGGTTGTTGTAATTGGGGCTGCAGTTGTTGTAGTTGGTGCAGATGTTGTTGTAGTTGGTGCAGAGGTTGTTGTAGTTGGGGTTGCAGTTGTTGTAGTTTGTGCAGCTGTTGTTGTAGTTGGGGCTGCTGTTGTTGTAGTTGGTGATGCCGTTGTTGTAGTTGGGGCTACAGTTGTTGTTGTGGGGGCAGAGGTTGTAGTTGGTGCAGTGGTTGTTGTTGTGGGGGCTTCAGTTGTTGTTGTGGGGGCAGCAGTTGTTGTAGTTGCAGCTGCAGTTGTTGTAATTGGAGCAGCAGTAGTTTTAGTTGTAGTTGGGGCTACAGTTGTTGTTGTGGGGGCTGCAGTAGTTGTAGCTGAAGTTGTTGTTGTGGGGGCGGCAGTTGTTGTAGTTGGGGCTACAGTTGTTGTTGTGGGGGCTGCAGTAGTTGTAGCTGAAGTTGTTGTTGTGGGGGCTGCAGTAGTTGTAGTTGGAGCTGCAGTTGTTGTTGTTGGTGCAGCGGTTGTTGTAGTCAGTGCTGCAATTGTTGTAGTTGGTGCAGCGGTTGTTGTAGTCGGTGCAGCGGTTGTTGTAGTTGGTGCAGTGGTTGTTGTTGTGGGTGCTTCAGTTGTTGTTGTGGGGGCAGCAGTTGTTGTAGTTGCAGCTGCAGTTGTTGTAGTTGGAGCAGCAGTAGTTTTAGTTGTTGTTGTGGAAGCGGCAGTTGTTGTTGTGGGGGCTGCAGTAGTTGTAGTTGGAGCTGAAGTTGTTGTTGTGGGGGCGGCAGTTGTTGTTGTGGGGGCTGCAGTAGTTGTAGTTGGAGCTGCAGTTGTTGTTTTTGGTGCAGCGGTTGTTGTAGTCAGTGCTGCAATTTTTGTAGTTGGTGCAGCGGTTGTTGTAGTCGGTGCAGCGGTTGTTTTAGTTGGGACAGCTGTTGTTGTAGTTGGAGCTGTAGTTGTTGTTGGGACAGTAGTTTTTGTCGTGGTAGCAGCAGTTGTTGTCGTCTGGGCAACTGTGGTTGTTGTTGGGTCACCGGTTGTCGTAGTTGGGGAAGCAGTTGTCGTTGTCGGGTAAACTGTTGTTGTGGGGGATGCAGTTGTCGTTGTTGGTGAAGCAGTTGTAGTTGTTGGTGGGGAAGCAGTTGTCGTTGTCGGGGCAACTGTGGTTGTTGTTGGGGCAACTGTTGTTGTAGTTAGGGCTGCGGTTGTGGTTGTTGGGTAAGCAGTTGTGGTTGTTGGGTAAGCAGTTGTCGTTGTTGGGGCAACTGTTGTTGGTGCAGTAGTGTTTGTTAATTGAGCAGTAGTTGTTGCAGCAGCAGCTGTTGTTGTCATATCAGGATTTGTTGTTGCCACAGTGGTTGTAATTGCAGAAAAATTGGTATAAGTTAAATGGGATTTCATAATGATCAATGATTCACTTCTTATGCCACGGCTCAAGAAAAAAGAATGTAATACTTAAAGTGTAAACTTTTAAATTGCTGTTCCAAAATTAAATTAAAATGTTATCCCCTTCACCTTTTCTATTATTTGGTATCAAGACATATTAAAGGTTGAGCATCACTCAGCTTACCTGTTAAAATCAGGTAAATGGATAATATCCATCTGACACTAATCCTTTCTCGTTTCTGTTCTGTAAAATCAATCAAAACAGAGGATTATTGACAGAAGCAGCTTATCAAACCATTCTGCACAGCAGTTACTAGCAACTAGAATCATTATTTCTTCAAATAAAAAATATTTAGAACCAGGGCCGGCGGTAGCCAGGGGCCAGGGTGGGCGGTGCCCACCCAAATGTGGGCTGTGCCCACCCAATTTTTTAGGTGGAAGTCCAGACCCACTATCGGACGGACCTGTTCATTCGCTGTCCAAGAAAATTTCAAATAAAATTCAGACAATTAATTAATACTAAAGAATATACCATTACCATGCATTGCTTCTAATTGTATTATTGGGTGGGCAGGACAGCCTGCCTCCAAGTTACCCACCCGCTTATAGTGGTCACTGGTCAGCAGAGCCGGCCCGAGGCATAAGCGAAATGAACGGTTGCTTAGGGTCCCGACTGCCAGGGGGGCCCCCCCCCAATTAATTTTTTTATTTAGTTTTTTTTTAGTTTGTGTGTTTGATATCAACATCATTTTATGTAAATGTAAATTATCATGCAATAAAAGGAATACAATGTTTTGGTAGATAGTTAATAGCTTAATAATTTAATCAGTTCATCTGGGAGGTAATCCGAGGTTAACTGATCACGTCACGTTCAAGTCCATGGCATGCACAGTTAGTATTGAGTTTATGTAAAAATATTTTAAAATGGGGCTGCCCTCAGTTGCCCATGCACTGTGTATAGTCTATAGCCTATTTCAGCCTCGTCTGTGGAAAAAAAGATAACTGGACAACAGAGTTCTTCTGCTTCGTTCCTCTCACTGTATTTAAATGAATTCATTATATTACAGAAAAATATGTCCCGTAAAAGAAAAAGAGCACCAAGCCCATCCCAGAGGACCCTGCATAATATTTTTATATTATTTCAAATGTATATTTCTATGGAAAATCCATGTGTCTTTCTTCAATAGCTTCTAATTCATCCGACCCAGTGTCTCCAAATTATTTGTTCACACAAAATTCCTCAGATTTAGCCTCTTAATTTTGCTCTCAAAGTGCACCAGATTCATAGCCTGGAAATCCAGACCCTGATATCTTGAACGATAGAGGGTCTGGCCACGATCAATAGTAATATCCAACTCAAGGGGCGGCTCCTACTCGTGCATTTCAAATGCCACTGCACGCAGTTGGATAGCACTACAACCAATCAGAGCGATGCACAAGGCGACGTAAGCCCCTTTCGTTTAGCGAACAGCTGTTAAACTGTTAAATTAAACGTTTGCCGTTGTCGGTCGGCAAAATAGAACATTCCACTTACTTGCTAATGAAAGATTTGAGTGCCGTCTTCCAAATCGTTAAGGGTCGAGGCCAAAGCAGTCTCAAACTCACACAACATATCCGCAGCCATCTCTGATGTTTACTATCACGGCTTCGACGTCGCATGCACGCCACTGTCGTCATCCGGTTACGTCCTCCCCAGAGTACCATATAAGGGGCTCTGGCGCGCCCGCCAGATTTCTTGCTTTCTTGATAAGCTTCAACGGAGCGTGTCCAGACCAACACGCGCAGCAAATTTAATTTGCCAGCGCCTAGTGGCAGGTCTGGGAATGCCAGGCTACCAGATTCATGCATTTCACTTTAAAAAGGTAAAAAAAAATCTCCCGGGGGGGCATACCCCCGGACCCCCCTAGCAGAGTTGTGACCTCGGCTGGCTACTATTTTCACCCAGCTGGACATTGGAGCCAATAGTGGAAATACTATATATCTATGTGTATAGTATATAGCTCTGGACTACCACCATCCAGGTTGCCCAGTCCCAAAGCTTTCTCTTCAATCAGCTCAGGCTGCCTACAGTTAATACTGCGATGAAAAAAAAAGATACATTATGTTGTATATAATGTATATTATATGTTATTCATAAACATTTTGGAGAAAAAAAACATGCAAGAATCAAATCTCCCACACAGCAACACTCAAAGTTTATTTGCATATTGTGTTCTACACAATTCACAGTAAATGTGCCAAAAATCAGACGCAGAGATCTTACAAGGGCAAAAAAATTCGGCTCGCGCGCCCTGCGCGCGCTTGCATCTTCGGTCTCTCTGCCCAGTGTGCCCACCTAAAATTTCTACAGGCCCACCCATAATCTGACTGTCTAGAACCGGGCCTGTTTAGAACAAGAACATTTGTATGCATTGTTACCTTGTTTGGTAACACTTTATAATAACTATCCGTTGTAACTCGTTAATATATCATTAGTAAACTCTTAATTAATGATTTATTAATGATTTGTTCAGTGTCTGTTAGCAGTTTGTTAAGGATTTATAACAATGCCTTACAGACAGTTAATAGACCATTAATAAACTTTTAGTTAATTGGTTATAAATGACTTGTTAAATGACAGTCAACCGTTTGTTAAGGATTTATAACTGTGCTTTATAGCATCGCAAAGGGCCATTAGGACGGATATCATTGCCGTGATGTATGGACATTAAATGTCCATCTGAAATTCTGTTTATCCAGTGTTTACCACAAAAAGTTCCCAAACCTCATGGGTTTGTATGTTGTTGTATACTGTTATGCCATGTGATGGCTCAGTATGTGTGTTTCTATAGATTAAACACAATGTTCAACATTTCATCTGTGGTGTTTCTTTGGTAAAAAACAGTACACAGAACAGCCTATGGGTGGAACAAGGTTGAGGTACAAAAATTAGATATTTTAAATATCATGTCAAATTTCTGTACCTTGAACTTGTTTCACCCATGTGCAGTTTTACAAAGTTTCACTGGTATTAGTAGAAGGTTAATAATCTATTAACAACTGATCTGTAAAGTGTGAGTTAATATATTAGTTAAAGGCCTACTTCACCGGTGGGAATATGAAGGTGTATTGAATTCTGAGATCCTATGTAGTATAAATGTGCATTTTTTTTTTAAATTGGTTCATCCTAGCCTGAGAAAAGGCAGAAAGAGTGTTTTTTTTAACCCTATATTTCTCTTTCTCGTGACATCACAGAAAGAGAAATATAGGGTTAAAAAAAAACTTACTTTGTAAATATTAATGTGATGTCTTTTACTGTGACGTCACAGTAATATTTACAAAGTACGTTTTTTTTTAACCAGTTTATATTACATACAGAGATATGATTTAGTCACGAGAAAGAGAAATATAGGGTTAAAAAAACACTCTTTCTGCCTTTTCTCAGGCTAGGATGAACCAATTTCAATTTTTTTTGCACATTTATACTACATAGGATCTCAGAATTCAATACACCTTCATATTCCAACTGGTGAAGTAGGCCTTTAAGTATTAGTTAATAGTTTATATATGTTATTGGGACGTTATTCTAAAGTTGCAACTATTCCTCATTTACAAACAATTAATAAATGAGGAATAGTTGCAACTTTAGAATAACGTCCCGATAACACATATAAACTATTAACTGATACTTAATAAGTCATTAGTAAGTAGTTCACTACTAGCTTGAAAATTATCTATCGGCTATCTATAAAGCACAGTTATAAATCCTTAACAAACGGTTAACTGTCATTTAACAAGTCATTTATAACCAATTAACTAAAAATGTATTAATGGTCTATTAACTGTCTGTAAGGCATTGTTATAAATCCTTAACAAACTGCTAACAAACACTTAACAAATCATTAATAAATCATTAATTAAGAGTTTACTAATGATCTATTAACAAGTTACAACGGATAGTTATTATAAAGTGTTACCCATTGGGTACATTACTCCGTAAATGTGTACATTTAAACAGGTGATTACAAAAAGAATTAATGCTTGTGAGTACACAGTATCCAATCTCTTAAATACATTAGGAATACTTTGCATTTGTATAAATCAATGTACACAATCTATCCAAAGGAAAACAATATGTACATTAATCTATATCTGAAGCATGGGAAACTGAGATGATTCAATATATTGTGTACCATTTGTTTTAATGTGTGTGACAGAATACAGAGATATAATTATAACATTAAATTAGATGAAAAGTTTGAAAATCTTGATTTTCTATGGACTTATGCAACATCTCTTTTCATAAGAATTTCTACAACTTTTGGAAGATTATCAGCAAATTTAAAACCAAAATCATTGATGTGAACGGCTATTACATATCGGAAATGCCCATTTCCCCTCACAAGACCTAATTTCAGTCTCCTGCAGTTGTTCCAATAAAAGGAAACAGCGAAGACTGTCAGAAGTTGTTAAAATAAGGTGCTTAAAGGTGGAGTCAGCTATTCTGGATAATTGGCAGGTGGTGGATTGTGAGACGAAAAACTTTCTCCAGAATCGCTAATAAATGTTACCTGTTTCACACCTCACTAACAAATATCTTTGTTTCCTATATTCATCTTCCATTTTTAGTGTCTTCCTTACAATAGGTTAGAGCTGATGGAATATACACAAACTCTCTCTATGTGCTGCTATGTGATGTGTGTGTGCACTGTGTGGCATATTGTGTTTCCTAACAGATAAATAAAGTTGATTGAATTGATTCACACACACACACACACACACACACACACACACACACACACACACACACACCACATACACACTGTTAAATATACAAAAGTGTACATAGAGACTTACATTTGTACTTACCCATAATGGAAGAAAATAAATCCCCTTTCTTCCTGCTTTTTTCAAACTATTTCAGTGTTTTATAGTTCAGTGCAGTTGACGTCTGTGTAATCCTTCCCTCCTAATGTGACAGCCTACAACCTACTATTGCCTATTTATGTTATGGGGTAATGACGTGAATCAGATCTTTCACATTTTTCAGAAATGTTGTTTGACCATAGCAAAAACCCAGGTTACTGGATACAGGTTGTCAGCTGACAATCAGTAATTTTTTTGGCTTAGCACCTTGTCACACTCCCCTTTTTTTCCTTTGAAACAAGCTGCAGGTGCATTCCACCTATGTGAATGTTGTAGGAATTTCCACCAGCGTGACAGTGGATATAAAGAGGTGTTATAAATCTAATCAACTGGTAATTAACAGGAAGAAGAGCAGGAAAGAAATGTGAATCGTACATTCAAACACAAATATTGTACATGCTATTTGGAGTTACTGGTGTAAATATGTGAATTGATGATACAAATCAGTTGAAATATCAATATGATACAGCATGAAGTCACAAAATGTAATAAATAGTGATTATCTTATCTAAGTATTTTGCTTCTAGCCTCAATGTCAGTGGAACATTTAGAAGTTATCAATTGCAGCTTATTGTAGTAGCCAGGCCCGCCCACACAAATGGCTGGGCCCCTGAAAACCTCCAGTCAATGGGCCCCCTTACTTACTTTACTTGTATCAATGTGTGTGTGTGTGCGCTCATCCCTAAATAAACACATACATGTATTTGTAGATAGACTAACTATCTTATCAACCAGGGATGTGCAGCGAGAGTTTGGGGAGCAGGAGCTTAAGTGAGAAAAAGGACTCTTTTGTGATTATTATACTGTATATATTTAAAAAAAATAGTAGCACATTTCCGACTTACTTACCAATTTATTGTAATACCCTAAAACGCACGCAATTGCTTAATATTCAACATATTTTTACAAAATAACATTGGTTTTCTTGAGTATTCACTAGGTTTATCACAGGAGCAGGCAACAACAAAGGACACTATCACAGATATTGCCTATGCTGCGGGCCGCCCCTGAGCTGCAGTAAATAACTGTTCAGACATCCTTATGGTGTGACACCTGGGTCTGGTCTATGCAGTATGTTCAGTGTGTCACATGAAAGTCATGGAACATTTTTCAAATTGTACCTGGCTGATCGTGTCAACCTGAAGACATACGTCAAAGACTTTGGACGTTCTTGTCCCCAAAGGGAAATTCTTTATCACAAAAATGTACGTTAGGAATTTAAACTTGTTTGTAGACTCAGGCAAACAACAGAGTAATAACCTTGTCAACTTTATAAGAATGAAGAAGAACAACAACAGGTACACCTATTTTCTGTTTTACCTGATGGGTCAAAATACTTTTCACAATTCATAAAATAACACCCAGACACAAGTAGCAGGACGACTCAGGTAAAATAATCCAGCCAAAACTGTACACCAATATATAAAAACCAAATTTTGTAACCATATGGCATACACAAAAGTAAAGGAAAGTAATGCATACTTGTATTAAAGAACTACATTTATCTAATATGGGGATACCTGAATTCATCAAGGAAATAATTTTACTGTAACTCAAACTTAAAAAACCTCTTCAAGACTAGATTATTTTCTGAGAGTTCAAATTAAATGGATGCTGGGCTGAAAGATGCTACAATTTCTGGGAGAACAAATTGATATTTATTTTGTGAGTAACACATTACTACAACTAGGTGGGAAGCCTACAGGGCATACTGTATAAAGGGGTCAAATTATAAGTTATAGAATTTCCCTGGACAGCTTCCATTCCCCCTCAGCTCAGTTTTGTGGTACCCAGTCCACCTGCCCTGGGTAAGGGTGGGGTAGTTGTGTTATGATGTTTAAAAGGCATAGGTAATCTCTAGCGAACACTTGGCGAATATTTGTTTATGTTTATACTAACCACGTTAATGTTTGTCTCTCAGAGCCAGTGCCCCGCCTAACCCGTTCCCCGAAACGTCAAAATCGTAAATATAAACAGCTAACGACTCTGAGCCAGGCTTTTTAAAATTGGTTTTAGCGACTTTTTTTCAGCGTGCCGTGCACACAGGACGGACATAAAGCGGAGGGTAGCGGACGAGTAGATTTTGGCATTTTACCCAAGTTAAAATATTTAAAATGTTTGTTTTGTCGTTTTGGACGTGCAAGTTTTAAATGGTTATAGTGATTATTTCTGTTAAAAATAATGTTAAGTTTAGTTAGGTTCTTGGCTTCTGAAGACCATGGGCCCCCCAAGGGCTGGGCCCTAGAAAGCTTTCCCACTTTCTACCCCTTATGAGCGGCCCATAAGGGGTAGAAAGTGTGTGTGTGTGTGTAGCAAAGAATGGTCACTGGTTTTTGCAGGGTTCACCAAATTAATTTGAGTCATTTTAAACCTTTTATGTACCACACAGAATGCCATTTTATACCAGTTTGAGAATCTTGCTGGTGAAAATATTATGGAAAATCAGAAGCGACAAAAAAATTATTTGTTACAGACCAATCAGAAAGTAATCAGACTCTAAAATGTTTAAAAGAATTCAATTATTTAGGCCACATCAATCTATTCTCAAAACCCTATAATGCCAAAGTGAAAACTGAAATTTAGAAATGTTTGCAAATTTATAAAAAAAAGTAGTCCAGGTTAAGAAGTTTGTTTGTGTGCAATCAGGATAGTGGTGACTGTGTGTAACTCAACATAATAACCTAATTACAACAGCAAAAACAAAACAGTCTAGATCAGTAAATGTACATATCACGTACATAAAAGAGTCTTAAGCTTAGCCATGTGCTGTGCTAACGCTTTTTCTTCCTAGTTCAGTTAACAATACTATCCTTGGAGCTGCTTCAGCTGTCCAAAAGATTTCCACATTGTCTGCTGCTCTGTTTTTTTTATTTTGAAAGCACCTTGAGACGTCTGCCCTGGAAAGGTGCTTTACAAATAAACATATTGTTATATGATGTAATGACATAGCTAATTTTATAAATTATATTGCATTGTGCACAGTGGTATTTGTCTTTCTATAGCTCTTCAATGTATATCTGAGTTACTGTATGTTGTATTCTACTGTATTACACACACACACACACACACACACACACACACACACACACACACACACACACACACACACACACACACACACACACACACACACACACACACACACACACACACACACAATCAAACAAAGTTACTGTTAGTTTTGTATGTTTCCAGTGATGATTCCCTAGATCAAAGGCTTTAGGTGCTTTCAATGACTGGGGGTCTATTTGTTTGCAGAGATTAATTGTTGTTAATAGTGCCATGCAGAAGAAGGAAGTGTATCAGTTGACAGCTAGAGAGGTTGTTTGAACAAAGATGCAATCGAATCTTACAAAGATAAGATCTGGAGCTTTTCAAACATATCACTCTCTGCACGACCGCAGAGTTTTTTTTAGCGGTTAACAGCTTAAAAGCTGAAGAAGCTGAGAAACCTGCCAAGAGTTGTGTTTCTTTTGTGATACTAATATTGAAGAATGATTTCGGGTGCTGAATTCACGAGATAATGTCGAAACGTGCCGCGGGAAATCGTGAACGCTACTGGCTGGTTTCCAGTATCATGCGCAACAGTGGTGTAATAAACTGGAACTTCTGCAAAGGTCTGCATGCTGCTATTCACATGAAATCAGATTTTTTAAATTAGTGTTCGTGCTTGGATTGTTCTGTAGGACTGACTTGGTAAAGGGAAGTTTAGTAGGGGTCCTCTGCTGGATGTGTTGCCCCTGAGGCCCCGACCCTCTCTCTCTCTCTCTCTCTCTCTCTCTCTCTCTCTCTCTCTCTCTCTCTCTCTCTCTCACCAAACACACACATGGATAGAAGAAAGTAATGAATATAACCTATTAATTCAGTAAATAATAAATTAATTGACAGTTATAAAAACATCACGTAGCAGGAAGCAATATTGTACCAGAACACGTTGAGTCTTGTTTTGTTGAGGTATCAGTGATTCTGCACACACAATATATTATAATATCTCGTGTTCTTTTGTTCGGATGTATGGAAGGTAAAAAATTAAAGATGACTGGAAAAAAGTTTCAGAGTTCTCAGGTGTTGTTTAATGAAGTGAGATCACAGGATAGCATATGCAGGAGTCAGTGACAGACAAAAAAGTCAAAAAGTCATGAGCCTTTTCGACAGCAAGGCTTTTTAACATATCTTGACAAAGGCTATTGATTGGTCTATCTTGTTGTCTTGTTTCTTCTCATCTAATCCTCTTCTTCTTCACTCTTGCCCTGAACTATGCCGAAAAGTAGAATTATGCTCCTGGCCTTGAATGTAACTTGTATCTATGGCTTGGTCAGCTGAGTCAGGAAAATACAGTAGGCCTTTGTTTAACCCCTTCAGACCCGCATTTTTTCTGCTGGGCAAATATTATTTTTTTTTTTACTGATTCAGACTACTCTTCAACATAAAAACAGAGTGGATGTTTTTATGAGTTTTTTTTCATGTCCATTCCAATGGACGCCAGGACACGATGCACGTAAAATGCCATAAAACATTAAAAATAAAAGGCATATATGTCCTCAGGTATGGCCTAAACATCTGGAACTGGATGTTTTTAAGTCTGTGTAAGTTTCTGAACATGCACATCTACTTGATAGGTGTATCACAGTGAGGGTAGGGAACAGCAGTGAGGTCATCACCAGGAAAGCCCAGTGCCTACTAGAAAAGAGGGAAATGCTATGACGAAATCTGAACATGCACATGAAGACAATATATGTAGGATTGACATAAAAAATAAATCAGTTTTGCCTTCAGTAAACGATCATGGAACTTCCAACACATAACCAGGCTTTTTATAGTATGCTAATTAACCTTTAACAAGGTTATTCGCCCGACTCCTGATGTCCATTGCAATGGACATCAGACTTTGAAAAAATTCTACAAATTAATTACGTGACATATGTTCAAAATAACTTCAAATATTATCACTTGTAATAGTTGAAATTATACTGAGAGCATGTTTGCTTGGCTAGCATGAACATAAATGTAGATTTTAGATTGAAAATGGGCAGTTACTCTTCCTTCTCTGGATCGGCTCAGCCATACTTGTCTTGTCACTCTCTCAGAGCATGCTCAAAGTCATTACATGATTTTGAATGGATAATCAGGATCCAATCAGTAACCAGCAGTGCTGACATCATCCAATTACAGAGTATTTATTGGTTTAGAGAAAGAAAGAAATAGATAGATAGATAGATAGATAGATAGATAGATAGATAGATAGATAGATAGATAGATAGATAGATAGATAGATAGATAGATAGATAGATAGATAGATAGATAGATAGATAGATAGATAGATAGATAGATAGATAGATAGATAGATAGATACATACATACATCTGTCCCTTCTCTGGCCTCGTTATTCTGGGAAAAACATATATAAAACTTACAAGAAATTTTGTGCTATTTAACTCCCTTCCAACTGTCCCTGCTCAAGGGCCTGAAATGAGAACATTTTAGATCACATGTTATGAATGTATCGATTGTTCAGTTGATTATATATAAGAGTAAATGCAAATTTATGATGGTGGTTATAAGCATCATTAATATTAAAAAATTAAAATAACCTATTAATTCAGTCAATAAAAAATTAATTGACAGTTATGAAAACATCACGTAGCAGGAAGCAATATTGTACCAGAACACGTTGAGGTTTTGTTGAGGTATCAGTGACTCTGCACATACAGTATAATCTCAGAGGTGACACCTGTGGTTTTACACACTAAAACCTACAACATATTTGTAGCTAAGCAGCAATAATCACCTACTGATTAGCTGTCATGTGTTTATCAACTGTAGATTAAGGTAATTATCACTAGTGCTTACTCACCAAATGATACAATCACAATATATTGTAGGTTCGATAAAATCGGGGAAGATTCTCACCTCAAAGTCATTGTTGGTTTTGGTTTTGACTCAAAGAATGAACTTTGACTTTCAAGATTTCAGCAAATTTAGTTGAGAATTGCTGGGAAAAATTGGGCTTTTACAGCTGAGGAAGGCCAAATTGTCAGCCGAAAAGTGTTTTTCGGAGCATTTAGCTGTTGTGAGGACTTAACTTACTTTCTTTAAAAAAACAAAACAACATTAGAACATCGGATATTTCTTTCCTCCAGGCAGATTTAAAATAAAACAATTGGTATAAGTACTATTTTAAGTATTTGAAGGTCCCTGTTCGCATACATAATCTCCCAAATGTAAGTGAGCTGGACTAATGACACACTGAGTAAACATTATACACATAAATGACACAAAATAAGACCTTTTGGGTAATATTTGGATTCATTCAAAACCATTTGTAGGTTCACCGTTGTGAAAACGTTTTTAAGTAACCCTGACAGGGAAATGAAAATCCATTAATTAACCTAAATGATGCAGCAATATGACACAGGTGTTTGTTTCTCTTTCTCTGCACTCTGCAACCAGTAGACCAAGGTATGCCAGTGTTGTGACAAAAATACCCACCATTTTATTGTAATGCTTGAGTCTTTTGTTGTCCAGTGTGATGATAGTGACGAGAATTATAGGTGTAGGCACACCTTTAGACCATAGATAGTAAATAATATGGATGTAGCATCCGGGCTGACCTCAGTTATTCACACGGCATCCAATAATCCTGGTTTGTGCGTGTCGCCATTTTGTGAAGGGGAGGGAGATAGCTGACGTATACCTCCGGGGCAAAGTGACGGACAACCATAGATAGTATAATAAATGGATAGAGCAGCATGGCCGACCTCAGTTCACCAAGGAGTATCCCTTCTTTCTTGGCGTGTGCGCGCCGCCATCTTGCCAGAGTTTGACTCCGCCTCACTTCCTTGTACCAAAAAAGGGCATGTAGTGATGTTGGGGGGAGGGAGATACTCCCGTCTAGCTGAAGTAACTTGACGTACACCGAGTTAGCAACATTTTGTCATGGTCTGTCTTTGTTGTGTCTTGTTTTGGTGATCCCCTGTGTTTCCTGTTTTATTTTGGTATGTCTGTCTTGTTCCTCCCCATGTCCTGTCAAGTTTCCCTCCTGTTGATTGCTGTTCCCGCCCCTAATGTGTTTCACCTGTCTCTCGTTGTCTACCCTGTCTTGTGTGTGTATATAACCCCCAGTGTCTCTTTGTTCCCTGTGCGAGCATTGTTTCCTGTTGGTGAGTCTGTCCCGTGCTTGTTCTATGTTTTCCTGTTTCTCCTGGATGTTCGCCTGTTGGCCTTTTTTGTTAAGTTTTTGGACAATAAATATCTTTTAGTTTTACGTCTTGCATTTGGGTCCTGTTTTCCTGCCTGCCTGCCTGCCTCATCGTAACAGAATGCTCGCACCCAGATTGGACCCAGCAGACGCTCTTTTTTGCCATGAGCTGGAGGACATGCTATCTTTTATTATCAGTGCCATGGACGGCTGGGGGAACATTCCCAGTAGGAGGGAGCAGGGGTATGTGTTGGCGGGTATTTACAAGGCTGTCGCTGCTAAGCCCGAGTTGGAGGGCGCCTTACCCGAGTGGGCAGTCGAGCTTCTCAACCCCACAGTTTTTTGGCCTGAGAGCTACACGCCACTGCCACCAGATTTTTGCAACCGTCCTAAGCCTCCACGCTCCAGCCTCCAGCCACTGCCTCCGGTGTTCAGCTTCAAGCCTCAGCCCCCGAGTCCCAGCTACCAGCCGTCTCCGGCTTTAAGGACTATCAGAGTGGGGGTGGTAAGTTTGGATTGCCATCCATTCTGCGGATGCTCTCCAGCTCCCGAGTTGCCCTCGGCCTCCAGCAACAAGCTCCAGGCCCCGGTCTCCAGCAGCAAGCCCCAGGCCCCGGTCTCCAGCAGCAAGCCCCAGGCCCCGGTCTCCAGCAGCAAGCCCCAGGCCCCAGCCTCCAGTAACAAGGCCCAGGCTCTGGCTTCCAGTAACAAGCTTCAGGCCCCGGGTCCCTGCAACCAGCCTGCCAGCTACCAACCCCAGCAGGCTAACTACCAGCCCCAGCATGGTAGCAGTCAGGCCTGCTTCCTTCGCCTTCCTGAAGGGGTCCGCCCTCCGCTCCTGCCCGAGGGGGATCGTCCTCCGTTCCTGTCCGAGGGGCCTCCTCCTCCGTTCCTGTCCGAGGGGCCTCCTCCTCTGTTCCGTCTTCTTCGCCTGCCCGAGGGGCCTCCTCCTCCGTTCCTGTCCGAGGGGCCTCCTCCTCCGTTCCTGTCCGAGGGGCCTCCTCCTCTGTTCCGTCTTCTTTGCCTGCCCGAGGGGCCTCCTCCTCCGTTCCTGTCCGAGGGGCCTCCTCCTCTGTTCCGTCTTCTTCGCCTGCCCGAGGGGCCTCCTCCTCCGTTCCTGTCCGAGGGGCCTCCTCCTCCGTTCCTGTCCGAGGGGCCTCCTCCTCCGTTCCTGTCCGAGGGGCCTCCTCCTCCGTTCCTGTCCGAGGGGCCCAGCTCCGTGTTGCCTCCTGAAGGGCCCAGCCCCCTGTTGCCGCCCGAGGGGCCCAGCCTCCTGTTGCCGCCCGAGGGGCCCAGACCCGTGTTGCCTCCCGAGGGGCCCAGACCCGTGTTGCCTCCCGAGGGGCCCAGCTCCCTGTTGCCGCCCGAGGGGCCCAGCTCCCTGTTGCCGCCCGAGGGGCCCAGCTCCCTGTTGCCGCCCGAGGGGCCCAGCTCCCTGTTGCCGCCCGAGGGGCCCAGCCCCCTATCCCTGCCTGAGGGGTCCTGCCCCCTATCCCTGCTCGAGGGGGACCGCCCTCTGCCTCGCCGGCCTCCAGAAGGGGGATGTCGCCCTCGCCGCCGGCCTCCAGAAGGGGGATGTCGCCCTCGCCGCCGGCCTCCAGAAGGGGGATGTCGCCCTCGCCGCCGGCCTCCAGAAGGGGGATGTCGCCCTCGCCGCCGGCCTCCAGAAGGGTTCCCTCGCCTTCATCTTCGTCGCCACTGGCCTCCTGAGTGGTTCCGCCCTTGCTGTCCTCCAGAAGGGGTTCCTCGTCTTCGTCGCTGCAGGCCTCCAGAGGGACTGAGCCCTCACCGTCCAGGCCGTCCGCCTGAAGCTCCCTACCGTGTCCCTGCTTACCCCCCAGGTCGGCCGCCTGAAACCCCTCCATTCTGCCCCACTCCAGTTCCCTGTCCAGCCAGTCACCCCTGTGCTCTGCCCCAGGCCATGTTTTTTTTTGTTCCCTCCTCCTGGCTCCCCTCCACCCACCCTGTTTGGGTTTGACTTTTTCTTTTTTGGTCGCCTGGTAGTCGACCTTTTAGGGGGGGGGTACTGTCATGGTCTGTCTTTGTTGTGTCTTGTTTTGGTGATCCCCTGTGTTTCCTGTTTTATTTTGGTATGTCTGTCTTGTTCCTCCCCATGTCCTGTCAAGTTTCCCTCCTGTTGATTGCTGTTCCCGCCCCTAATGTGTTTCACCTGTCTCTCGTTGTCTACCCTGTCTTGTGTGTGTATATAACCCCCAGTGTCTCTTTGTTCCCTGTGCGAGCATTGTTTCCTGTTGGTGAGTCTGTCCCGTGCTTGTTCTATGTTTTCCTGTTTCTCCTGGATGTTCGCCTGTTGGCCTTTTTTGTTAAGTTTTTGGACAATAAATATCTTTTAGTTTTACGTCTTGCATTTGGGTCCTGTTTTCCTGCCTGCCTGCCTGCCTCATCGTAACACATTTAGCACGACTGCCAGGAGCTAGGCTTACAGCACTCGCTCTACTAGTTAGCCTACCGGTAGACGAGCTCAGCCTCAGTCACGTAATTCCCTGCCTCCAGTTTGGTCCAACAACTCCAACAGAGCTGAAAATATTCTCAATATCACCTCCGAGCACAAAGCTCATAGCTGAAACAAATGTCTTCTAGTGTTGACTAAGGGCTGAATAAGCTGATCTCAATGTATTTGTATAATATTAATTTTATTTTGGTCTCCAGACTGAAAATGTTTAACAGTAATACATGACAAGGGAGGACACATTCAATCTATAAACAGAACACTAATTTAATAGCCTATGATTTTGAATATAGGCTACATATATTAATATATACATATACATATACATATAATAAAATATTTAGAGCAGGTTTTTATGTTTAGGTGCAACAGTTGAATTAAATTATTAAATACACTTTCTATCGCTTCTTGTAGAAAAGGCCCCAAAGTTATAGGTTACAGTGTTTGATATTTCTTACAGTGTGTTAAGTTGTATTTTGTTTAGTGTGGGTAGCTGTCAGTTAGGGCCGTGACGTCAGTCGGCGGGGAGTCTTTTTAGTAAGTTTCTTTTCTCCTCTCGCTCGGTCAGATGTGCGAGCGTGCATGTAGCGATCATTCTACAGTTTGAACATGTTTTGAGTTGTGGAATCACCCCTGTGTGAGTAAGATTGCTGTTCTCAGTTATAGTTGTATGCATGTTTTAACGGCTGCAATTCGCGGGTCGCAATAACAGCTGTTCCAACGTCTCGTCAGGAGCGGAGTTAAACCCTTTGTTCTTTTCCCGCGATCTGTGTGCTGCGGTGTCTGTAAAGGAGGAAATAAAGAGCGGATAAACTATACTCCTCCTCTCCTAGTCTCATGCTTATAATTTGATGCTTTGGCCATAAGTGGTGTTCTGGCCGACACCTCTGAAGTGAAACCAGTGATACAAGCAAATCAGCGTGGTAGGCTACATCCACCAGTTTCCTCCGCTACACTTCTATACAGCCACCGTTGAAAGCATCCTCACCTCATCCATCAGTCTGATTTGGCAGCCTTGACTCACTCTCCCGGAAGAAATTACAGTGCATCAACAGAGCATCCAAAATTATTGGCACACCCTACCATCCCTTGAATTACTATCCCGCAAACTGACACTACACAGAGCCCGCAAGATCATCTCTGATCCCACTCACCCTGCACACTATGCCTTCCAGCTACTTCTGAGGTGTTACAGGACAATTGCCTCCAAAACAACCCGGTTCAAAAATAGTTTTATTCCCACTGCAATTGACATTCTAGAATCTGAACGCTGAGGATTAATCACGGCCCTGTTGTATTATGTAATGTGCCTGTCTGTATCTATGTCTAATGTTCAATGTAAAGTTGGAACCTGTACCAAGGAGCTGTACTGAAAACAAATTCCACAAGCCTGGCTGTGTGGTCATTAAAAGTAGCATCATCATCATATCAGAGAATTGACTATTTTACAAGTCACCAATTAAAATATCACTTGAGTAAGAGTAGAGCATTGTTATATTAAAAGTACTTAGGCCTATAAAAATAATTTTGCTTGTATAAGGAAGACTCAAAGATGACCCAGGTAAAGATTAAACAGTGTAGAAGGAAATACTCACATCCTTTACTGAAGTAAAAGTATAAATACCAAACTGTTAAATTACTCTATTACAAGTAAAAGTTTTGCATTGAAATTTTAACAGGAAAAGCTATATGAAACATTCTCTGCATATTTTCATTAAAAATCACACTAAAATAGTCAAAAGATAATAAATTTGGGTCTGTTAAGTTATCAATTAATAATAACAAGATATATCACAAAAGATCACAATCAATGACAATTATCACAAGCAGATAAGATGAGGATAGTCTGAATGTAGGTTGACTTCAGCTTGCTGCCAGATGAAGGGCCACACCGTTGCTCTTTCACGTAGAGACCAGGGAGACCAGAGGCACACATTCATTCCTCCATGTTAACCTGGAAGAGGACAAAGAGACAACCACTGAGTCAAACAATACAGAAAGAGTCAGATAAAAGTAATGCACTAGGCAATCAATATTTTTTTTTCTCCAAAAATAACGTTTGGAATAAAGGAAGAAGTTTACAGCAAAAATTGTATATTTATTTTTGAGTTAATCCAGATGTAAATATGCATATATTTACATCTGCATTAACTCACACAGTATGATAACCGTCATAATATCCACGGATAACACAGCTGAAGAAACACAGCCACAATTGTATATTTAATTTGAGTTTATACGACTGTTATAAAAAAAAATAACCATTGTTTTATCCGCGGAACGGAGCCGGTTTTACGAATGCACATTATCATCTTCATCTATAAACATTATTGAGCGCAAACTTGTGAGCATATATTTTGTCACAAAAGTGTTCCTATGCCATAGGTTTAACCCATAGATAGTAAAAGGTTTAACTGGACCGATCAGCCCAACTTTTGTTTCTGAACCGTTACCATTACGTGCCCAGGTCTGACCATAGACTGTCGTTAGCAGCATGGAGCCTTGAACAAACCTCGGGCCCGGGCAAAGACACACCGGCTCCACAAGCATGCAGCCAACATGATTTATGATATGATTTAAACCGATATTCCACACGTATTCAACAAAGTACCATGCCCATAAACTGTAAAACAGCGACCCTCACGGTCCAAACACCGCCCGAACCCTCCTGGTGCTCAAGTCATGGTAGTGGCTATTTATTTAGCTGGCATAACAGATCTAACACTGTCACTGTGACACTCGCGAAACTAACAGCTTTTAATTTGTTCTATAGGCTACAGTGTACGGTTGTAACATAACAATAATAATTGTAAATACAGTGTTACTCACCGAAAAAACTGTCAACCACAGTCCTTAATCCATCGTTGGTACAGTTTACCAAAGAACAAGACGGCTTGGCCACAAGCAGCACACGAATGGAGGAATGAACGCACTGCTGTCGACTGAGTTAGCATGCTAACCCTTACAACTAGCCTTCGAGGTTGAGTGAGGGACAGAGGCTAGCTGTCAATCAAGAGGCCGCGCCCCTAAAATTCATATATTTTCACCTCCAATTGAATAAAAACTAGCCTGCTAGAAAAAAATTCACCCCCCTCAGAGTTGTCATGGAGATATGAACTAAACATACAGACTAGAATGGTTTTTCAATCCAGGCCTGAAATAGGTTTAATAATGCAAAACGAAATAATAGTGAAAACGGCATGTTTAACATTGGAGTCAATGAGAAATGGCTGTCTTCTGCATACAGCCCCCAGTGGCACTTCCTGGTTACTACAGTTGTGGTCACTTCCTTATTGGATTCTGGTAAAAATCGCTGAGGTTGGGGCTTGGGGACAACGGGCGGAGAGCTGTCACTCAAGAGATCGCGCCAATACATTTTAACCTCCAAAAGAATAAAAACTAGCGTGGTCCAAAAAAAATCACCCCCCTCAGTGTTGTCTTGGAGATATGACCTAAACATACAGACTAAAATGGTTTTGTGGACCAGGCTGTAAATAGGTTTAATAAGACTTTGAAAACGGCCTGTCTAACAAGTGAGTCAAAGAAAAATTGCTCAGTCTTAGTACCACCCCCCCAGTGGCACTTCCGGTTACTACAGTTGTGGTCACTTCCTTATTGGATGCTGGTAAAAATCGCTGAGGTTGGGGCTTGCTTTAGACTTGCTGCCAACACAAACATTCCTCAGTACTTGATCGTGACTCTACATCCTTTTGTCGTACATATTGCGCTGGTTTCTTTTTATAGCTTTCATTTGTGCTTTTCCAACGTCACTACCTTTTTTAGGGTTAGATCCACACATTGCATCAGGCTGAAAGTGTTCGGCTGGAGCTGTTGACGTATGTACGTAAAATATTACATCACAAATCCGAGTAGTTCACAAGCAGTGGTCCAACGTTTCCAAAGGTAGTGGCTTAGAAGGCGGCGCATGACATACTGTCATGGTCTTTCTTTGTCTTGTCTTGTTTTGGTGTTACCCGCGTTTCCTGTTTTGTTTTGGTATGTCTGTCTTGTTCCTCCCCATGTCCTGTCAAGTTTCCCTGCTGTGTGATTACTGCTCCCTCCCCTAATGTGTTACACCTGTGTCTCGTTGTGTGTGTATATATACTCCTTGTGTTCCTTTGTTCCTTGTCTGTGCATTATCGTTTTTCGTGTCAGTGTCGGTGAGTCCTTGTCTTGTGTGTTCCCTCTGTTCCCTGCTTTACTTTTGTTGCCTGGACTTTTGGACTTTTTGCATTTTTTCCTGGTGGCCCTTTATGTTGTATTTTTTGGAGCTAAATAAATGAAACTTTTCTTGATACGTCTTGCGTTTGGGTCCTACTTGCCTGCCTGTCTGCCACACCGTAACACATACGTCACAACCAAATGTTATGCGATTAGTTGGCAGATCCAGACTGGCACCTTCTGTACAAATGAAATTAAGTACGATGGTCTCGTAGGACCAGGCTAGAAAAACATCACAAGTCTTCAAAGTTTTTTTTTTATTGTGGTCATAGTAAAGTTTCACACATAAATTATACAAACTACAAAATATACATTAACTATTAGTAAAACTCTTTATATTGTTTCAGGGATGTGCAGCCACTTTGAGCTGCATTTGTTAAGTATAGCGAATGGGTCACTCACTAGAAATAAAGATTGACAAGGTGAACTGGGGCACAAAGTACATATATAATAATTAATTTTTTTTAAGTTTGGCTTGTATTGCTCATGTGACAAAATAATTGTCCTCTTGGTTGGAACTTCCTCCATAGCATTGGTTTATTTGTGGCCCAACTTACTCAATAACATCTTACTGAATTATCCTTATAAACGAGTATTACGATCAGAACACAGCATTTCAGTGCTGTGTAATAATTTATTTAAAGGCTCTTGATCCTATATACAATATACTGTTCTGCTGTATGTCTGTTATGTCGTATTGCTATGCTATGTTATCAAATTAAACTTAAACATCACTTTGAAAAGATATTTTGAGTTTAATCAAAGCAACTGCATTTTGATAGATATTTGCTGATACAAAAACACAACAGTGGTAAGTGATTTCGCAGTTCGTGAAAAAGACTTAACAATAAATTATTGGTAACTAAGCGCTCAGCCAAGTAATATGCTGTTGTACAGTGTGATTATATTGTTTGGCTTAATATTACACTTATGATTAAATGGACAAGGTGCTAAAAGTAGGCTGTGTCATTCTGTCTGCCCAGGATACTGCACTTCCCACACGGTAACATGTTCAGTTCACCAGATGTCTTAACGTGTCAAAACAGTGCAAGGCTGAGTTTGATAGATAAATAGTTCCTCTCAAGCTGCTCAAATCATTAAGCCTGCATTTAGGATTGATCAAAGCCAAATCAGCACAGCTGGTTTGATAGCAACCATGACAACAGTCCAAGGCAGGATGCGGTGACAAGACTGATCTTGTGGCTTACCCCACTTGAAGCTGTAAAAGAGGAAAAAGGAAACAAAACTTTAGTTTAACAAAAAGCTACTTTGTGCTGCAACAATTGAAATATTTGATTAAGTATATGTTTGATGCTTACTTTCACCATTGATGAGTATGGAGCTGCCTTCAATGTCAAAGCCGGTGACGTTTGAAGATGCAATGATCAAAACATTTGCAATCTGAGTTCCAGAAGGAATTGTTGTAGTTGTATCAAATTCAGCGTTTGCATCTGTGATAATTGATCCATTTCTGCAGAAGGAGAAACAAAAAGATTTAAATTGTCAGATTTAGTCCAATTATCTCAAATTGTGACACGATAAGTCTTGAAATATTACCTGAATCGCACCACTCTAAAGGACCTAAATGAAGTGAATTCTGAACGGAAGAAAGTTCCAAGCTGCAAACAACATAAAGCATGTGTTATTTTACCATAGAAATCTTTGTGTAGGCGTTTGAAATCTCGAAAAAAATAAACAAAGTAGGTTTACCAGCAGATTTTTTTCTAAGGGTGAGACTCACCTGTGTTTCAATCATTGTAGCTCGATTTCTAAAAGCTGTGGATGATGGATTCAGCAAGTCAGCTGTGAATGTGGCTTGAACAGATCTGAAGGACACCCTTTGTGTTATGGTTGCTACAGTTGTTGTAGTGGTAGTAATTGTTGTGGGGGCTGCTGTAGTCCTTGTTGGGGAAGCAGTTGTTGTGGGGGCAGCAGTTGTTGTAGTTGGGGCCAAAGTTGTTGTGGTTGGGGCCAAAGTTGTTGTGGTTGGGGCCAAAGTTGACGTTGTTGGAACAGCAGTTGATGCAGTACTTATAGGAGCGACAGTTGTACCTGGATCAGGTACTGGACCTGTTGCAAAAAAAAATGGTTAAGAAAATGTAAAAATAAACAGCATGAGAAACTGATTTTTCAAGTATTTTACAAACTAGAGTGAAACATTGTCTTGTGAATACTTACCCTCTATTTTGATTTGATTGATACCTATATCCACACTTAAGTTACTTGTAGTGTTAACAGCATCAATTAAGGTTTGAGCGACAACACTATTCATTGGGAGCTCATCAGTGGGAGTAGTATTAACAAACATAACACCCACATCTGCCTCAATCATATCATCCACTCTTTGGCGTCCACCTGGAAACCGCCTGTTTCATGAAACCAAATTGGAAAAGCGTTAATGTTAAAAAGGATATTGTCAGAGTTTCACGACTGCATATGGCACAATCATCATTAAAATATATTGATATATTTAGGGCCTTTTAATCATGCATAATAAGCTTAATAAGGAAGAAAAAGTTAAACAAATGTTTTTACCTGAAACGTCTCACAAAGCACCTTTCAAACAGACTACCAAATCGCGTTCTGTATATCATATTGTACTGTAAAAGAAGAAAGACCTTCAGTAAAAATTAACAGGATAGCCGGAAATTTCACAGAAAGTAATTTTTGGCTTATCAGATTTGTTACTCAGCTAAAGCATTCTGTCATCATTTACGACACTGAAGCCAATTAAATATTTGTTCAGAATGAAAAACTCACCAATTCTATAATTCTTTGTGCAAGATTTATGAATACTGCGGATTGTCGGTCATTGTGGTCATTTGTAAAGGTTTCTCGTACTACTGCTGTTACAATATAAACAGGGACTAAAATGGCAGTGGTTCTCATTGTTGGGGCTGCAGTTGTTGTATTTGGGGCTGCGGTTGTAGTTGTGGTTGGTGCAACAGTTGTTGTAGTTGGAGATGCAGTTGTTGTTGTTGGGGCTGCAGTTGTGGGGGCAGCAGTTGTTGTAGTGAGGGCAGCAGTTGTTGTAGTTGGAGCTGCTGTTGTTGTTGTGGGGCCAGCAGTTGTTGTAGTTGGATCTGCTGTTGTTGCAGTTGGAGCTGCAGTAGTTGTAGTTGGTGCTGCAGTTGTTGTTGTGGGGGCAGCAGTTGTTGCTGCGGTTGTTGTTGTCAGGGCTGCAGTTGTTGTAGTTGGAGCTGCGGTTGTTGTTGTCGGGGCTGCAGTTGTTGTTGTGGGGGCAGCGGTTGTTGTAGTTGGAGCTGCTGTTGTTGTGGGGGCAGCAGTTGTTGTAGTTGGGGCGGCAGTTGTTGTTGTTGGGGAAGCAGTGGTTGTAGTTGGAGCTGCAGTAGTTGTAGTTGGAGCTGCTGTTGTTGTAGTTGGTGCAACAGTTGTTGTAGTTGGAGCTGCAGTTGTTGTTGTCGGGGCTGCAGTTGTTGTTGTGGGGGCAGTAGTTGTTGTAGTTGGGGCAGTAGTTGTTGTAGTTGGTGCAGCAGTTGTGGTAGTTGGGGCAGCAGTTGTTGTAGTTGGAGCTGCAGTTGTTGTTGTTGGGGCGGCAGTTGTTGTTGTAGGGGCTGTTGTTGTTGTTGTTGTGGGGGTAGTAGTAGTTGTAGTTGGGGCAGCAGTAGTTGTAGTTGGACCTGCAGTTGTTGTAGTTTGTGCAGCAGTTGTTCTTGTTGGGGCAGTAGTTGTTGTAGTTGGAGCTGGCGTAGTTGTAGTTGGAGCTGCAGTTGTTGTTGTTGGGGCTGCAGTTGTTGTGGGGGCAGCAGTTGTTGTAGTTGGAGCTGCTGTTGTTGTTGTGGGGGCGGCAGTTGTTGTAGTTGGAGTTGCGGTTGTTGTTGATGGGGCTTCAGTTGTTGTGGGGTTAGCAGTAGTTGTAGTTGGTGCTACAGTTGTTGTTGTGGGGGCTGCAGTTGTTGTGGGGGCAGCAGTTGTTGTAGTGGGGGCAGCAGTTGTTGTAGTTGGAGCTGCTGTTGTTGTTGTGGGGGCAGCGGTTGTTGTAGTTGGATCTGCTGTTGTTGTAGTTGGAGCTGCTGTTGTTGTGGTTGGTGCAACAGTTGTTGTAGTTGGAGCTGCAGTTGTTGTTGTTGTTGGGGCTGCAGTTGTTGTGGGGGCAGCAGTTGTTGTAGTTGGAGCTGCTGTTGTTGTTGTGGGGCCAGCAGTTGTTGTAGTTGGATCTGCTGTTGTTGCAATTGGAGCTGCTGTTGTTGTGGTTGGTGCAACAGTTGTTGTAGTTGGAGCTGCAGTTGTTGTTGTGGGGGCAGCAGTTGTTGTTGTAGTTGGTGCTGCGGTTGTTGTTGTCAGGGCTGCAGTTGTTGTAGTTGGAGCTGCGGTTGTTGTTGTCGGGGCTGCAGTTGTTGTTGTGGGGGCAGCGGTTGTTGTAGTTGGAGCTGCTGTTGTTGTGGGGGCAGCAGTTGTTGTAGTTGGGGCGGCAGTTGTTGTTGTTGGGGAAGCAGTGATTGTAGTTGGAGCTGCAGTAGTTGTGGTTGGAGCTGCTGTTGTTGTAGTTGGTGCAACAGTTGTTGTAGTTGGAGCTGCAGTTGTTGTTGTCGGGGCTGCAGTTGTTGTTGTGGGGGCAGTAGTTGTTGTAGCTGGGGCAGTAGTTGTTGTAGTTGGAGCTGCAGTTCTTGTTGTTGGGGCGGCAGTTGTTGTTGTGGGGGCAGCTGTTGTTGTTGTTGTTGTGGGGGTAGTAGTAGTTGTAGTTGGGGCAGTAGTTGTTGTAGTTGGACCTGGCGTAGTTGTAGTTGGAGCTACAGTTGTTGTTGTTGGGGCTGCAGTTGTTGTGGGGGCAGCAGTTGTTGTAGTTGGAGCTGCTGTTGTTGTTGTGGGGGCAGCAGTTGTTGTAGTTGGAGCTGCAATTGTTGTTGTGGGGGCGGCAGTTGTTGTAGTTGGAGTTGCGGTTGTTGTTGATGGGGCTTCAGTTGTTGTGGGGGCAGCAGTAGTTGTAGTTGGTGCTACAGTTGTTGTTGTGGGGGCTGCAGTTGTTGTGGGGGCAGCAGTTGTTGTAGTGGGGGCAGCAGTTGTTGTAGTTGGAGCTGCTGTTGTTGTTGTGGGGGCAGCGGTTGTTGTAGTTGGATCTGCTGTTTTTGTAGTTGGAGCTGCTGTTGTTGTGGTTGGTGCAACAGTTGTTGTAGTTGGAGCTGCAGTTGTTGTTGTTGTTGGGTCTGCAGTTGTTGTGGGGGCAGCAGTTGTTGTAGTGAGGGCAGCAGTTGTTGTAGTTGGAGCTGCTGTTGTTGTTGTGGGGCCAGCAGTTGTTGTAGTTGGATCTGCTGTTGTTGCAGTTGGAGCTGCTGTTGTTGTGGTTGGTGCAACAGTTGTTGTAGTTGGAGCTGCAGTTGTTGTTGTGGGGGCAGCAGTTGTTGTAGTTGGTGCAGCGGTTGTTGTTGTTGTCAGGGCTAAAGTTGTTGTAGTTGGAGCTGCGGTTGTTGTTGTCGGGGCTGCAGTTGTTGTTGTGGGGGCAGCAGTTGTTGTAGTTGGGGCGGCAGTTGTTGTTGTTGGGGAAGCAGTGGTTGTAGTTGGAGCTACAGTAGTTGTAGTTGGAGCTGCTGTTGTTGTAGTTGGTGCAACAGTTGTTGTAGTTGGAGCTGCAGTTGTTGTTGTCGGGGCTGCAGTTGTTGTTGTGGGGGCGGCAGTTGTTGTAGTTGGAGCTGCGGTTGTTGTTGTCGGGGCTGCAGTTGTTGTGGCGGTGGAGGTTGTTGTAGTTGGAGCTGCGGTTGTTGTTGGGGCTGCAGTTGTTGTTGTGGGGGCAGTAGTTGTTGTAGTTGGTGCAGCAGTTGTTGTAGTTGGGGATGCAGTTGTGGTAGTTGGGGCAGCAGTTGTTGTAGTTTGGGCAGCAGTAGTTGCAGTTGGGGCTGCTGTTGTTGTAGTTGGTGCAACAGTTGTTGTAGTTGGAGCTGCAGTTGTTGTTGTTGGGGCAGCAGTTATTGTTGTGGGGGCAGCTGTTGTTGTTGTTGTGGGCGCAGTAGTAGTTGTAGTTGGGGCAACAGTAGTTGTAGTTGGACCTGCAGTTGTTGTAGTTTGTGCAGCAGTTGTTCTTGTTGGGGCAGTAGTTGTAGTTGGAGCTGGCGTAGTTGTAGTTGGAGCTGCAGTTGTTGTTGTTGGGGCTGCAGTTGTTGTGGGGGCTGCAGTTGTTGTAGTTGGAGCTGCTGTTGTTGTTGTGGGGGCAGCAGTTGTTGTAGTTGGAGCTGCTGTTGTTGTGGGGAAAGCAGTTGTTGTAGTTGGGGCTGCAGTTGTTGTTGGGGAAGCAGTGGTTGTAGTTGGAGCTGCAGTAGATGTAGTTGGAGCTGCTGTTGTTGTGGTTGGTGCAGCAGTAGTTGTAGTTGTAGTTGGGGCTACAGTTGTTGTTGCAGGGGTGGCAGCTGTTGTAGTTGGAGCTGGAAACAAAAAGGAAACAAAACTTTAGTTTAACAAAAAGCTACTTTGTGCTGCATCAATTGAAATATTTGATTAAGTATATGTTTGATGCTTACTTTCACCATTGATGAGTATGGAGCTGCCTTCAATGTCAAAGCCGGTGACGTTTGAAGATGCAATGATCAAAACATTTGCAATCTGAGTTTCAGAAGGAATTGTTGTAGTTGTATCAAATTCAGCGTTTGCATCTGTGATAATTGATCCATTTCTGCAGAAGGAGAAACAAAAAGATTTAAAGTATCAGATTTAGCCCAATTATCTCAAATTGTGACACGATAAGTCTTGAAATATTACCTGAATTGCACCACTCTAAAGGACCTAAATGAAGGGAATTCTGTACGGAAGAAAGCTCCAAGCTGCAAAAACATTAAGCATGTGTTATTTTACCATAGAAATTTTTGTGTGGGCGCTTGGAAACTCGAAAAAAATAAACAAAGTAGGTTTACCAGCAGATTTTTTTCTAAGGGTTAGACTCACCTGTGTTTCTATCATTGAAGCTCGATTTCTAAAAGCTGTTGATGATTGATTCAGCAGGTCAGATGTAATTGTGGCTTGAACAGATCTGAAGGACACCCTTTGTGTTATGGTTGGTACAGTTGTTGTAGTTGGTGCAGCAGTTGTTGTTGTTGGGGCAGCAGTTGTTGTTGTTGTGGGGGCGGCAGTTGTTGCAGTTGAAGCTGCGGTTGTTGTTGTTGGGGCTACAGTTGTTGTTGTGGGGGCAGTAGTTGTTGTAGTTGGGGCAGTAGTTGTTGTAGTTGGTGCTACAGTTGTTGTTGTTGGGGCTGCAGTTGTTGTGGGGGCAGCAGTTGTTGTAGTGGGGGCAGCTGTTGTTGTAGTTGGAGCTGCTGCTGTTGTGGGGGCAGCGGTTGTTGTAGTTGGATCTGCTGTTGTTGTAGTTGGAGCTGCTGTTGTTGTGGTTGGTGCAACAGTTGTTGTAGTTGGAGCTGCAGTTGTTGTTGTTGGGGCTGCAGTTGTTGTGGGGGTAGCAGTTGTTGTAGTGAGGGCAGCAGTTGTTGTAGTTGGAGCTGCTGTTGTTGTTGTGGGGGCAGAAGTTGTTGTAGTTGGATCTGCTGTTGTTGCAGTTGGAGCTGCTGTTGTTGTGGTTGGTGCAACAGTTGTTGTAGTTGGAGCTGCAGTTGTTGTTGTGGGGGCGGCAGTTGTTGTTGTGGGGGCTAAAGTAGTTGTAGTTGGAGCTGCAGTTGTTGTTGTGGGGGCTGCAGTAGTTGTAGTTGGAGCTGCAGTTGTTGTAGTTGGTGCAGTGGTTGTTGTAGTTGGGGCTGCAGTTGTTGTAGTTGGAGCTGCTGTTGTTGTAGTTGGTGCAGAGGTTGTTGTAGTTGGGGTTGCAGTTGTTGTAGTTGGTGCAGCTGTTGTTGTGGTTGGGGCTGCTGTTGTTGTAGTTGGTGATGCAGTTGTTGTAGTTGGGGCTACAGTTGTTGTTGTGGGGGCAGCGGTTGTAGATGGTGCAGTGGTTGTTGTTGTGGGGGCTGCAGTTGTTGTTGTGGGGGCAGCAGTTGTTGTAGTTGGAGCTGCAGTTGTTGTAGTTGGAGCTGCAGTTGTTGTAGTTGGAGCAGCAGTAGTTGTAGTTGTAGTTGGGGCTACAGTTGTTGTTGTGGGTGCAGCGGTTGTTGTAGTTTGGGCTACAGTTGTTGTAGTTGGAGCTGCAGTTGTTGTAGTTGGTGCTGTAGTTGTTGTGGGGGCGGTAGTTGTTGTTGTGGGGGCTGCAGTAGTTGAAGCTGCAATTGTTGTAGTTGGGGCTGCAGTAGTTGTAGTTGGAGCTGCAGTTGTTGTAGTTGGTGCTGCAGTTGTTGTTGTGTGGTCGGTAGTTGTTGTTGTGGGGGCTGCAGTAGTTGTAGTTGAAGCTGCAATTGTTGTAGTTGGGGCTGCAGTAGTTGTTGTTGGAGCTGCAGTTGTTGTTGTTGTTGTGGGGGCGGCAGTTGTTGTTGTGGGAGCTGCAGTAGTTGTAGTTGGAGCTGCAGTTGTTGTTGTTGGAGCTGCAGTAGTTGTAGTTGGAGTTGCGGTTGTTGTTGATGGGGCTTCAGTTGTTGTGGGGGCAGCAGTAGTTGTAGTTGGAGCTGCAGCTGTTGTTGTTGGGGCTGCAGTTGTTGTAGTTGGAGCTGCAGTAGTTGTAGTTGGAGCTGCTGTTGTTGTAGTTGGTGCAATAGTTGTTGTAGTTGGAGCTGCAGTTGTTGTTGTGGGGGCGCCAGTTGTTGTAGTTGGAGCTTCGGTTGTTGTTGTCGTCGGGGCTGCAGTTGTTGTTGTGGGGGCGGCAGCTGTTGTAGTTGGAGCTGGAAACAAAAAGGAAACATAACTTTAGTTTAACAAAAAGCTACTTTGTGCTGCAACAATTGAAATATTTGATTAAGTATATGTTTGATGCTTACTTTCACCATTGATGAGTATGGAGCTGCCTTCAATGTCAAAGCCGGTGACATTTGAAGCTGCAATGATCAAAACATTTGCAATCTGAGTTCCAGAAGGAATTGTTGTAGTTGTATCTAATTCAGCGTTTGCATCTGTGATAATTGATCCATTTCTGCAGAAGGAGAAACAAAAAGATTTAAAGTATCAGATTTAGCCCAATTATCTCAAATTGTGACACGATAAGTCTTGAAATATTACCTGAATCGCACCACTCTAAAGGACCTAAATGAAGGGAATTCTGTACGGAAGAAAGCTCCAAGCTGCAAAAACATAAAGCATGTGTTATTTTACCATAGAATTTTTGTGTGGGCGCTTGGAAACTCGAAAAAAATAAACAAAGTAGGTTTACCAGCAGATTTTTTTCTAAGGGTTAGACTCACCTGTGTTTCTATCATTGAAGCTCGATTTCTAAAAGCTGTTGATGATGGATTCAGCAGGTCAGATGTAAATATGTCTTCAACAGATCTGAAGGACACCCTTTGTGTTATGGTTGCTACAGTTGTTGTAGTTGGTGCAGCAGTTGTTGTTGTTGGGGCAGCAGTTGTTGTTGTTGTTGTGGGGGCGGCAGTTGTTGCAGTTGAAGCTGCGGTTGTTGTTGTTGGGGCAGCAGTTGTTGTGGGGGCAGCAGTTGTTGTAGTGGGGGCAGCAGTTGTTGTAGTTGGATCTGCTGTTGTTGTTGTGGGGGCAGCGGTTGTTGTAGTTGGATCTGCTGTTGTTGTGGTTGGTGCAACAGTTGTTGTAGTTGGAGCTGCAGTTGTTGTTGTTGGGGCTGCAGTTGTTGTGGGGGCAGCAGTTGTTGTAGTAAGGGCAGCAGTTGTTGTAGTTGGAGCTGCTGTTGTTGTTGTGGGGGTAGCAGTTGTTGTAGTTGGATCTGCTGTTGTTGCAGTTGGAGCTGCTGTTGTTGTGGTTGGTGCAACAGTTGTTGTAGTTTGAGCTGCAGTTGTTGTTGTGGGGGCGGCAGTTGTTGTTGTGGGGGCTGCAGTAGTTGTAGTTGTAGCTGCAGTGGTTGTTGTCGTGGGGGCTGCAGTAGTTGTAGTTGGAGCTGCTGTTGTTGTAGTTGGTGCAGAGGTTGTTGTAGTTGGGGTTGCAGTTGTTGTAGTTGGTGCAGCTGTTGTTGTGGTTGGGGCTGCTGTTGTTGTAGTTGGTGATGCAGTTGTTGTAGTTGGGGCTACAGTTGTTGTTGTGGGGGCAGCGGTTGTAGTTGTTGCAGTGGTTGTTGTTGTGGGGGCTGCAGCTGTTGTTGTGGGGGCAGCAGTTGTTGTAGTTGGAGCTGCAGTTGTTGTAGTTGGAGCAGCAGTAGTTGTAGTTGTAGTTGGGGCTACAGTTGTTGTTGTGGGGGCAGCGGTTGTTGTAGTTGGGGCTACAGTTATTGTAGTTGGAGCTGCAGTTGTTGTAGTTGGTGCTGTAGTTGTTGTTGTGGGGGCGGTAGTTGTTGTAGTTGGAGCTGGAAACCAAAAGGAAACAAAACTTTAGTTTAACAAAAAGCTACTTTGTGCTGCAACAATTGAAATATTTGATTAAGTATATGTTTGATGCTTACTTTCACCATTGATGAGTATGGAGCTGCCTTCAATGTCAAAGCCGGTGACATTTGAAGCTGCAATGATCAAAACATTTGCAATCTGAGTTCCAGAAGGAATTGTTGTAGTTGTATCTAATTCAGCGTTTGCATCTGTGATAATTGATCCATTTCTGCAGAAGGAGAAACAAAAAGATTTAAAGTATCAGATTTAGCCCAATTATCTCAAATTGTGACACGATAAGTCTTGAAATATTACCTGAATCGCACCACTCTAAAGGACCTAAATGAAGGGAATTCTGTACGGAAGAAAGCTCCAAGCTGCAAAAACATAAAGCATGTGTTATTTTACCATAGAATTTTTGTGTGGGCGCTTGGAAACTCGAAAAAAATAAACAAAGTAGGTTTACCAGCAGATTTTTTTCTAAGGGTTAGACTCACCTGTGTTTCTATCATTGAAGCTCGATTTCTAAAAGCTGTTGATGATGGATTCAGCAGGTCAGATGTAAATATGTCTTCAACAGATCTGAAGGACACCCTTTGTGTTATGGTTGCTACAGTTGTTGTAGTTGGTGCAGCAGTTGTTGTTGTTGGGGCAGCAGTTGTTGTTGTTGTTGTGGGGGCGGCAGTTGTTGCAGTTGAAGCTGCGGTTGTTGTTGTTGGGGCAGCAGTTGTTGTGGGGGCAGCAGTTGTTGTAGTGGGGGCAGCAGTTGTTGTAGTTGGATCTGCTGTTGTTGTTGTGGGGGCAGCGGTTGTTGTAGTTGGATCTGCTGTTGTTGTGGTTGGTGCAACAGTTGTTGTAGTTGGAGCTGCAGTTGTTGTTGTTGGGGCTGCAGTTGTTGTGGGGGCAGCAGTTGTTGTAGTAAGGGCAGCAGTTGTTGTAGTTGGAGCTGCTGTTGTTGTTGTGGGGGTAGCAGTTGTTGTAGTTGGATCTGCTGTTGTTGCAGTTGGAGCTGCTGTTGTTGTGGTTGGTGCAACAGTTGTTGTAGTTTGAGCTGCAGTTGTTGTTGTGGGGGCGGCAGTTGTTGTTGTGGGGGCTGCAGTAGTTGTAGTTGTAGCTGCAGTGGTTGTTGTCGTGGGGGCTGCAGTAGTTGTAGTTGGAGCTGCTGTTGTTGTAGTTGGTGCAGAGGTTGTTGTAGTTGGGGTTGCAGTTGTTGTAGTTGGTGCAGCTGTTGTTGTGGTTGGGGCTGCTGTTGTTGTAGTTGGTGATGCAGTTGTTGTAGTTGGGGCTACAGTTGTTGTTGTGGGGGCAGCGGTTGTAGTTGTTGCAGTGGTTGTTGTTGTGGGGGCTGCAGCTGTTGTTGTGGGGGCAGCAGTTGTTGTAGTTGGAGCTGCAGTTGTTGTAGTTGGAGCAGCAGTAGTTGTAGTTGTAGTTGGGGCTACAGTTGTTGTTGTGGGGGCAGCGGTTGTTGTAGTTGGGGCTACAGTTATTGTAGTTGGAGCTGCAGTTGTTGTAGTTGGTGCTGTAGTTGTTGTTGTGGGGGCGGTAGTTGTTGTAGTTGGAGCTGGAAACCAAAAGGAAACAAAACTTTAGTTTAACAAAAAGCTACTTTGTGCTGCAACAATTGAAATATTTGATTAAGTATATGTTTGATGCTTACTTTCACCATTGATGAGTATGGAGCTGCCTTCAATGTCAAAGCCGGTGACATTTGAAGCTGCAATGATCAAAACATTTGCAATCTGAGTTCCAGAAGGAATTGTTGTAGTTGTATCTAATTCAGCGTTTGCATCTGTGATAATTGATCCATTTCTGCAGAAGGAGAAACAAAAAGATTTAAAGTATCAGATTTAGCCCAATTATCTCAAATTGTGACACGATAAGTCTTGAAATATTACCTGAATCGCACCACTCTAAAGGACCTAAATGAAGGGAATTCTGTACGGAAGAAAGCTCCAAGCTGCAAAAACATAAAGCATGTGTTATTTTACCATAGAATTTTTGTGTGGGCGCTTGGAAACTCGAAAAAAATAAACAAAGTAGGTTTACCAGCAGATTTTTTTCTAAGGGTTAGACTCACCTGTGTTTCTATCATTGAAGCTCGATTTCTAAAAGCTGTTGATGATGGATTCAGCAGGTCAGATGTAAATATGTCTTCAACAGATCTGAAGGACACCCTTTGTGTTATGGTTGCTACAGTTGTTGTAGTTGGTGCAGCAGTTGTTGTTGTTGGGGCAGCAGTTGTTGTTGTTGTTGTGGGGGCGGCAGTTGTTGCAGTTGAAGCTGCGGTTGTTGTTGTTGGGGCAGCAGTTGTTGTGGGGGCAGCAGTTGTTGTAGTGGGGGCAGCAGTTGTTGTAGTTGGATCTGCTGTTGTTGTTGTGGGGGCAGCGGTTGTTGTAGTTGGATCTGCTGTTGTTGTGGTTGGTGCAACAGTTGTTGTAGTTGGAGCTGCAGTTGTTGTTGTTGGGGCTGCAGTTGTTGTGGGGGCAGCAGTTGTTGTAGTAAGGGCAGCAGTTGTTGTAGTTGGAGCTGCTGTTGTTGTTGTGGGGGTAGCAGTTGTTGTAGTTGGATCTGCTGTTGTTGCAGTTGGAGCTGCTGTTGTTGTGGTTGGTGCAACAGTTGTTGTAGTTTGAGCTGCAGTTGTTGTTGTGGGGGCGGCAGTTGTTGTGGGGGCTGCAGTAGTTGTAGTTGTAGCTGCAGTGGTTGTTGTCGTGGGGGCTGCAGTAGTTGTAGTTGGAGCTGCTGTTGTTGTAGTTGGTGCAGAGGTTGTTGTAGTTGGGGTTGCAGTTGTTGTAGTTGGTGCAGCTGTTGTTGTGGTTGGGGCTGCTGTTGTTGTAGTTGGTGATGCAGTTGTTGTAGTTGGGGCTACAGTTGTTGTTGTGGGGGCAGCGGTTGTAGTTGTTGCAGTGGTTGTTGTTGTGGGGGCTGCAGCTGTTGTTGTGGGGGCAGCAGTTGTTGTAGTTGGACCTGCAGTTGTTGTAGTTGGAGCAGCAGTAGTTGTAGTTGTAGTTGAGGCTACAGTTGTTGTTGTGGGGGCAGCGGTTGTTGTAGTTGGGGCTACAGTTATTGTAGTTGGAGCTGCAGTTGTTGTAGTTGGTGCTGTAGTTGTTGTTGTGGGGGCGGTAGTTGTTGTTGTGGGGGCTGCAGTAGTTGTAGTTGAAGCTGCAATTGTTGTAGTTGGTGCAGAGGTTGTTGTAGTTGGGGTTGCAGTTGTTGTAGTTGGTGCAGCTGTTGTTGTATTTGGTGATGCAGTTGTTGTAGTTGGGGCTACAGTTGTTGTTGTGGGGGCAGCGGTTGTAGATGGTGCAGTGGTTGTTGTTGTGGGGGCTGCAGTTGTTGTTGTGGGGGCAGCAGTTGTTGTAGTTGGAGCTGCAGTTGTTGTAGTTGGAGCAGCAGTAGTTGTAGTTGTAGTTGGGGCTACAGTTGTTGTTGTGGGTGCAGCGGTTGTTGTAGTTTGGGCGGTAGTTGTTGTTGTGGGGGCTGCAGTAGTTGAAGCTGCAATTGTTGTAGTTGGGGCTGCAGTAGTTGTAGTTGGAGCTGCAGTTGTTGTAGTTGGTGCTGCAGTTGTTGTTGTGTGGTCGGTAGTTGTTGTTGTGGGGGCTGCAGTAGTTGTAGTTGAAGCTGCAATTGTTGTAGTTGGGGCTGCAGTAGTTGTTGTTGGAGCTGCAGTTGTTGTTGTTGTTGTGGGGGCGGCAGTTGTTGTTGTGGGAGCTGCAGTAGTTGTAGTTGGAGCTGCAGCTGTTGTTGTTGGAGCTGCAGTAGTTGTAGTTGGAGTTGCGGTTGTTGTTGATGGGGCTTCAGTTGTTGTGGGGGCAGCAGTAGTTGTAGTTGGAGCTGCAGTTGTTGTTGTTGGGGCTGCAGTTGTTGTAGTTGGAGCTGCAGTAGTTGTAGTTGGAGCTGCTGTTGTTGTAGTTGGTGCAATAGTTGTTGTAGTTGGAGCTGCAGTTGTTGTTGTGGGGGCGCCAGTTGTTGTAGTTGGTGCTGTAGTTGTTGTTGTGGGGGCGGTAGTTGTTGTTGTGGGGGCTGCAGTAGTTGTAGTTGAAGCTGCAATTGTTGTAGTTGGGGCTGCAGTAGTTGTAGTTGGAGCTGCAGTTGTTTTTGTGGGGGTGGTATTTGTTGTTGTGGGGGCTGCAGTAGTTGTAGTTGAAGCTGCAATTTTTGTAGTTGGGGCTGCAGTTGTTGTAGTTGGTGCTGTAGTTGTTGTTGTGGGGGCTGCAGTAGTTGTAGTTGAAGCTGCAATTTTTGTAGTTGGGGCTGCAGTTGTTGAAGTTGGCGCTGCAGTTGTTGTAGTTGGTGCAGCGGTTGTTGTAGTCGGTGCAGCGGTTGTTGTAGTTGGGACAGCTGTTGTTGTAGTTGGAGTTGTTGTTGTTGGGACAGTAGTTGTCGTCGTGGTAGCAGCAGTTGTTGTCGTCTGGGCAACTATGGTTGTTGTTGGGTCACCGGTTGTCGTAGTTGGGGAAGCAGTTGTCGTTGTCGGGTAAACTGTTGTTGTGGGGGCTGCAGTTGTCGTTTTTGGTGAAGCAGTTGTAGTTGTTGGTGGGGAAGCAGTTGTCGTTGTTGGTGCAACTGTGGTTGTTGTTGGGGCAACTGTTGTTGTAGTTAGGGCTGCGGTTGTGGTTGTTGGGTAAGCAGTTGTGGTTGTTGGGTAAGCAGTTGTCGTTGTCGGGGCAACTGTTGTTGGTGCAGTAGTGTTTGTTATTTGAGCAGTAGTTGTTGCAGCAGCAGCTGTTGTTGTCATATCAGGATTTGTTGTTGCCACAGTGGTTGTAATTGCAGAAAAATTGGTATAAGTTAAATGGGATTTTATAATGATCAATGATTCACTTCTTATGCCACGGCTCACGAAAAAAGAATGTAATACTTAAAGTGTAAACTTTTAAGTTGCTGTTCCAAAATTAAATTAAAATGTTATCCCCTTCACCTTTTCTATTATTTGATATCAATACATATTAAAGGTTGAGCATCACTCAGCTTACCTGTTAAAATCAGGTAAATGGATAATATCCATCTGACACTAATCCTTTCTCGTTTCTGTTCTGTAAAATCAATCAAAACAGAGGATTATTGACAGAAGCAGCTTATCAAACCATTCTGCACAGCAGTTACTAGCAACTAGAATCATTATTTCTTCAAATAAAAAATATTTAGAACAAGAACATTTGTATGCATTGTTTCATTGTTTTGATTACTTCCGTTAATGTGTACATTTAAACAGGTGATTACAAAAATAATTAATGCTTGTGAGTACACAGTATCCAATCTCTTAATGACTGAATACATTAGGAATACTTTTCATTTGTATAAATCAATGTACACAATCTATCCAAAGGAAAACAATATGTACATTTATCTACTATATCTGAAGCATGGGAAACTGAGATGATTCAATATATTGTGTACCATTTGTTTTAATGTGTGTGACAGGAATACAGATGTATAATTAAAACATTAAATTAGATGAAAAGTTTGAAAATGTTGATTTTCTATGGATTTATGCAACATCTCTTTTCATAATAATCTCTACAATTTTTGGAAGATTATCAGCAAATCTAAAACCAAAATCATTGAGGTGAATGGCTATTACATATGGGAAATGCCCATTTCCCCTCACAAGACCTAATTTCAGTCTCCTACAGTTGTTCCAATAAAAGGAAACAGCAAAGACTGTCAGAAGTTGTTAAAATAAGGTGCTTAAAGGTGGAGTCAGCGATTCTGGAGAATTGTCAGGGAGTGGATTGTGAATTTCACGAAAAACGTTCTCCAGAATCGCTAATAAATGTTACCTGTTTCCCACCTCACTAACAAATATCTTTGTTTCCTATATTCATCTTCCATTTTTACTGTCTTCCTTACAATAGGTTAAAGCTGATGGAATATACACGTTCACATGCACTAAGTTAACAAAAAAGATTATTTGCTGAGGAAGGGACAGTGGACACTATATAAGGAAACTGCTCTTTAACAGCACAAGCATCAACCAGGATTAATTGTCTTTGAGCAACGCACTGAAAGTCTATTAGTGCAAGGTTGATACAAGTTCACCCTAAACTGACACTGTAATGATGTATGACAAACAGAAATGCCCAAAAGAATAAAAACTGAATCACATTCTTCGTTAGAATTTAATATTGTAGTGATTTTGTGTTTTTACCTTAAGAGGGGCATTTTACCATAAGATACGATAGGCTACACATGCCATGATAACGGAGATGGGAAGAATTAACTCACTCACAAACACACACACACACACACACACACACACACACACACACACACACACACACACACACACACACACACACACACACACACACACACACACACACACACACACACACACACACACACTCGTTTTTATGGCTATATGTGAGGACACTTACATACAGTCCAACATTACCCACTGAGCATGTTGGACTGCTCCTATGTGATGTGTGTGTGGCATATTGTGTTGTGTTGAATATGTGAACTGTATGCACTGATGTTCTGCACAAATTAAGTTCCTAACAGATAAATAAAGTTAATTGAAATGATTCACTGACCCAAAGCATTCCCTTACCACTTACGTTAACCCATACCATAACCAGTCAAGTCAAGAACCAGTCTAAAAGTCCTCACTTTCTCCAAATTTCCTCACTCATGAGATCTTAAACTCAAATTAGTGCAGATGTTTAAGTACACAAACACACACACACACACACACACACACACACACACACACACACACTCACTCACCACATACACACTGTTAAATATACAAAAGTGTACATAGAGACTTAAATTTGTACTTACGCATAATGGAAGAAAATAAATCCCCTTTCTTCCTGCTTTTTTCAAACTATTTCAGTGTTTTATAGTTCAGTGCAGTTGACTTCGTTGTAATCTTTCCCTCTAATGTGACAGCCTACAACCTATTATTGCCTATTTATGTGATGGGGTAATGACGTGAATCAGATGTTTTACATTTTTCAGAAATGTTGTTAGACCATAGCAAAAACCCAGGTTACTGGATACAGGTTGTCAGCTGACAATCAGTCATTTTTTTTGGCTTAGCACCTTGGCACACTCCCCTTTTTTTCCTGTGAAACAAGCTGCAGGTGCATTCCACCTATGTGAATGTTGTAGGAATTTCCACCAGCGTGACAGTGAATATAAAGAGGTGTTATTAATCTTATCAACTGGTAATGAACAGGAAGAAGAGCAGGAAAGAAATGTGAATCGTACATTCAAACACAAATATTTGACATGATATTTGGAGTTGCTGGTGTAAATTTGTGAATTGATGATACAAACCAGTTGAAATATCAATATGATACAGCATGAAGTCACAACATGTAATAAATGGTGATTATCTTATCTACACTGTGTGCAAAATGTTTAGGCAAATTTTATTTTTGGGGATTAATTTTATTATTGAACAACTACAGTGCTCTCAGTCAATCCAAAATGTTAAAGAACCTAAACCTGAATGTTTACAAAGTAAAAGTTTTGTCTTTTTTACGAGAATATATGTATATATGTTTTGCTATTATTAGGCAACTATTAGGATGCAGAATTATTCTGCAACTAAATAAAAAAACTAACATTTTCCCATCTCACTTGTTTATTTTCATCTGTTAAGGGGAGAATAATAAAACGACTCAAAATTTACAAATAAAAATGTCCGACAGGTCAAAAAAAAAAATCAGTGACCAATATAGCCACCCTTCTTTTCAATAACTGTCACAAGCCTTCCATTCATGGAGTCTGTCAGTTTCTTGATCTGTTGACGATCAACTTTTTGTGCAACAGCAACCACAGCCTCCCAGACACTGTTCACAGAGGTGTATTGATTTCCTTCACTGTAAATATCCCGTTTAAGCAGGGCCCACAGGTTCTCAATAGGGTTTAAGTCAGGTGAGGAAGGGGGTCATGTCATTATTTTTTCATCCTTAAGGCCTTTACTGGCTAGCCATGCAATTGAGTACTTCGATGCATGTGATGGAGCGTTGTCCTGCATAAAAATCATGGTCTTCTTGAAAGATGCAGACTTTTTCCTGTACCACTGCTTGAAGAAAGTATCTTCTAGAAACTGGCAGTAGGTTTGGGAGTTGATTTTGAGGCCATCTTCAACCCGAAAAGGTCCAACTAGCTCATCTTTAAAGGCAAGTATCTTTATTATAAAATATATATAAATAAATAAAAATACTTTTTTATTGAGAACCTGTGGGCCCTGCTTAAACGGGATATTTACAGTGAAGGAAATCAATACACCTCTCGGAACAGTGTCTGGGAGGCTGTGGTTGCTGCTGCACAAAAAGTTGATCGTCAACAGATCAAGAAACTGACAGACTCCATGAATGGAAGGCTTGTGACAGTTATTGAAAAAAAGGATGGCTATATTGGTCACTGATTTATTTTTTTTGACATGTCGGAAATTTTTATTTGTAAATTTTGAGTTGTTTAATTATTCTCACTTTAACAGATGAAAATAAACAAGTGAGATAGGAAAAATTTAGTTTTTTTATTTAGTTGCAGAATAATTCTGCATACTAATAGTTGCCTAATAATAGCAAAACATATATATATATATATATATATATATATATATATATATATATATATATATATATACAGTATATATATTCTCGTAAGAAAGATAAAACCTCACTTTCGTAAACATTCAGGTTTAGGTTCTTTAACATTTTGGACTGTAGCACTGTAGTTGTTCAATAATAAAATTAATCCTCAAAAATACAACTTGCCTAAAAATGTTGCACGTAAGTATTTTGCTTCTAGCCTCAATGTCAGTGGAACATTTAGCAGTTATCAATTGCAGCTTATTGTTGTAGCAAAGAATGTTAACTGGTTTTTGCAGGGTTCACCAAATTAATTTGAGTCTTTTTAAACCTTTTATATACCACACAGAATGCCATTTTATACCAGTTTGAAAATCATGCTGGTGAAAGTATGATGGAAAATCAGAAGGGACAAAAAAATATTTATTACAGACCAATCAGAAAGTAATAAGACTCTAAAATGTTTAAAAGGATTCAATTATTTTGGCATAGGGTTACAAAATTCCAGGAATTTTCAAAGTTGGAAACTTTCCATGGGAATTAACAGGAATGTATGGGAATTAACGGGAATTTGGGAAATTAACGGGAATAAACGGGAATTTACTAAATTCAAAGCAACCCAAATGCACTAAATTCTCCTAACTATGTTATTTCAGTCCTGGCAAACGTTCTAGACAGTAAAAAGCAGTTTTTTCGTCTAAGTTTTAATACATTTATGAACATTTAATTTCAAACCAATTTTTTTTAAAGTTTATTGAGACACTAAACTTGATGTCATATATTGATTTTACTAGACCAGGTTTACAGAGGCTCAAACTGTGATTTTAAATATAGTTGGGGAAAATATATTTTAGCTTGACTAAAACAACCAGATTTTATGCAAGTACACTTGGCAAATTGCACATAGCACACATCCTACTGCATGGGAACTGAGGCCACGCCCCCTACATGCTATGTGCATTCCTCCATCACATGGGGGGGGGGGGCATTTTACTTTATTTATTGAATGGGTGTGGTCAGACAGATGAGTAATATTTTACTCAACATTCATCTGCTTGTTGTTCAGTGAAATTATTGATTGTTCATAAAATAATCAAAACTTGATAAAATTCTTCATACAAATAAATCTGTTCAAATGTAATGTTTTTTAATTGTATTATTTTGCATGGATGCCTGCCTATGACCAAACATAGTTTCCGGTAAAATTTCCGGTAAATTTCCGGAAACTTTCCACCCCTTTGCAACCCTATTTAGGTCACATCAATCTATTCTCAATACCCTATAATGCCAAAGTGAAAACAGAGATTTAGAAATGTTTGCAAATTTATTAAAAAAAAAGTACTGGGTTAAGAAGTTTGTTTGTGTGCAAGCAAGATACTGAGGCCTGTTTCAGGTAGCTGGTTTTGAGACAACCCAGAGTTTGTTCGCTCTGAGTTAGTGGAAACTCTGGGTTTTCCGTTTCAGGTAGCAGGTTCAGCGCAACCAAGAGTCAGTTACTGCGGCAACATACGCCATGGGTCTAACCTGCTCAGTAGGTGGCTACTGAAGTGAGCCCTTCATTCACCATTAAGAAAGGAAACAATGCTGATGTTTTATTGTAATTGACTTCTGTAAATCATAATTATGAGTCAGTATCATAATGACATGAAAAGCTCTCCTAACTACAAAACACCCATTATTACAAGATGATGACAATTTATTTTCTTTGTTAAAAATGCAGTTCACGCCCATGAGTAATAACTGACGTGTAAACTTGTGTGTAATATTGCAAACAGTATGCTTGGATTAGATTATCAAGTTTTCTGTACTCGGGCAGCACGGTCATTACAGTATTATCTACTTTCAGTGGAATTATATTTTAATCTTATCATTCTGCAAAAAAGAAATACACTTTTGAGTAATACTCAGAGTAAACTTTATACACATAATTGACACAAAATAAGACCTTTTGGGTAATATTTGGATTCATTCAGAATCATTTGTAGGTTCACCATTGTGAAAACTTTTTAAGTAACCCTGACAGGGAAATGAAATTCCATTGATTAACCTACATGATGCAGCAATATGACACTGGTGTTTGTTTCTCTTACTCTGCACTTGTGACTCATAAAACCAGTAGACCAAGGTATGCCAGTGTTGTGACAAAAATACCCACCATTTATTTGTAATGCTTGAGTCTTTTGTTATTCAGTGTAATGATAGTGACGAGAATGATAGGTGTAGGCACACCTTTAGACTTGCTGCCAACACAAACATTCCTCAGTACTTGATCGTGACTCTGCATCCTTTTGTCGTACATACTGCGCTGGTTTCTTTTTATGGCTTTAATTTGTGCTTTTCCAACGTCACTACCTTTTTTAAGGGTTAGATCCACACATTGCATCAGGTTGAAAGTGTTCGGCTGGAGCTGTTGACAATATGACATCACAATTCCGAATAGTTCACTAGCAGTGGTCCAACGTTTCCAAAGATACCAAATATGAGCCAGGGGAGGGCAAATATTTTTTCAAGAAAACAGAGGTAGTGGCTCAGAAGCCGGCGCATGACATATGTCACAACCAAACGTTATGCGATTGGTTGGCAGATCCAGAGTGGCACCTTCTGTACAAATTAAATGAAGTACGATGGTCTCGTAGGACCAGGCTAAAAAAACATCACAAAAGTCTTCAAAGTGTTTTTTATTGTGGTCATAGTAAAGTTTCACACATAAATTATACAAACCACAACATTTTAACATTAGTAAAACTCTTTATATTGTTTCAGGGATGTGCAGCCACTTTGAGCTGCATTTGTTAAGTATAGCGAATGGGTCACTCACTAGAAATAAAGATTGACAAGGTGAACTGGGGCACAAAGAAGTTTGGCTTTTATTGCTCATGTTACAAAATAATTGTCCTCTTGGTTGGAACTTCCTCCATAGCATTGGTTTATTTGTGGCCCAACTTACTCAATTACATCTTACTGAATTATCCTTATAAACGAGTATTACGATCAGAACACAGCATTTATCAGTGCAGTGTAAAAAGTATTTAAAGGCTCTTGATCCTATATACAATATACTGTTCTGCTGTATGTCTGTTACGTCGTAATGCTATGCTATGTCATCAAATTAAACTTAAACATCACTTTGAAAATATATTTTGAGTTTAATTAAAACAACTGCATTTTGATAGATATTTGCTGATACAAAAAAAGACTTAACAATAAATTATTGGTAATTAAGCGCTCAGCCAAGTAATATGCTGTTGTACAGTGTGATTATATTGTTTGGCTTAATATTACACTTAAGATTAAATGGACAAGGTGCTAAAAGTAGGCTGTGTCATTCTGTCTGCCCAGGATACTGCACTTCCCGCACAGTAACATGTTCAGTTCACCAGATGTCTTAATGTGTCAAAACAGTGCAAGGTTGAGTTTGATAAATAGTTCCTCTCAAGCTGTTCAACATAAGAGAAAATCATTAAGCCTGCATTTAGGATTGATAGTAGTTCAAAGCCAAATCAGCACAGCTGGTTTGATAGCAACCATGATAACAGTCCAAGGCAGGATGCGGTAACAAGACTGATCTTGTGGCTTACCCCACTTGAAGCTGTAAAAGAGGAAAAAGGAAACAAAACTTTAGTTTAACAAAAAGCTACTTTGTGCTGCAACAATTGAAATATTTGATTAAGTATATGGTTGATGCTTACTTTCACCATTGATGAGTATGGAGCTGCCTTCAATGTCAAAGCCGGTGACGTTTGAAGATGCAATGATCAAAACATTTGCAATCTGAGTTCCAGAAGGAATTGTTGTAGTTGTATCAAATACAGCGTTTGCATCTGTGATAATTGATCCATTTCTGCAGAAGGAGAAACAAAAAGATTTAAAGTATCAGATTTAGCCCAATTATCTCAAATTGTGACACGATAAGTCTTGAAATATTACCTGAATCGCACCACTCTAAAGGACCTAAATGAAGGGAATTCTCTACGGAAGAAAGTTCCAAGCTGCAAAAACATAAAGCATGTGTTATTTTACCATAGAAATTTTTGTGTGGGCGCTTGGAAACTCGAAAAAAATAAACAAAGTAGGTTTACCAGCAGATTTTCTTCTAAGGGTTAGACTCACCTGTGTTTCTATCATTGAAGCTCGATTTCTAAAAGCTGTTGATGATGGATTCAGCAAGTCAGATGTAAATGTGGCTTGAACAGATCTGAAGGACACCCCTTGTGTTATGGTTGCTACAGCTGTTGTGGGGGAAGCAGTTGTTGTAGTGGGGGCAGCAGTTGTTGTAGTTGGAGCTGCAGTAGTTGTTGTTGGGGCTGCCGTTGTTGTTGGGGAAGCAGTGGTTGTAGTTGGAGCTGCAGTAGTTGTAGTTGGAGCTGCTGTTGTTGTAGTTGGTGCAATAGTTGTTGTAGTTGGAGCTGCTGTTGTTGTTGTGGGGGCGCCAGTTGTTGTAGTTGGAGCTGCGGTTGTTGTTGTCGTCGGGGCTGCAGTTGTTGTTGTGGGGGTGGCAGCTGTTGTAGTTGGAGCTGGAAACAAAAAGGAAACAAAACTTTAGTTTAACAAAAAGCTACTTTGTGCTTTAACAATTGAAATATTTGATTAAGTATATGTTTGATGCTTACGTTCACCATTGATGAGTATGGAGCTGCCTTCAATGTCAAAGCCGGTGATGTTTGAAGATGCAATGATCAAAACATTTGCAATCTGAGTTCCAGAAGGAATTGTTGTAGTTGTATCAAATTCAGCGTTCGCATCTGTGATAATTGATCCATTTCTGCAGAAGGAGAAACAAAAAGATTTAAATTATCAGATTTAGTCCAATTATCTCAAATTGTGACACGATAAGTCTTGAAATATTACCTGAATCGCACCACTCTAAAGGACCTAAATGAAGTGAATTCTGAACGGAAGAAAGTTCCAAGCTGCAAACAACATAAAGCATGTGTTATTTTACCATAGAAATCTTTGTGTAGGCGTTTGAAATCTCGAAAAAAATATACAAAGTAGGTTTACCAGCAGATTTTTTTCTAAGGGTGAGACTCACCTGTGTTTCAATCATTGTAGCTCGATTTCTAAAAGCTGTTGATGATGGATTCAGCAAGTCAGCTGTGAATGTGGCTTGAACAGATCTGAAGGACACCCTTTGTGTTATGGTTGCTACAGTTGTTGTAGTGGTAGTAATTGTTGTTGTGGGGGCTGCTGTAGTCCTTGTTGGGGCAGCAGTTGTTGTTGTGGGGGCAGCAGTTGTTGTAGTTGGGGCCAAAGTTGTTGTGGTTGGGGCCAAAGTTGTCGTTGTTGGAACAGCAGTTGATGCAGTACTTATAGGAGCGACAGTTGTACCTGGATCAGGTACTGGACCTGTTGCAAAAAAAAATTGTTAAGAAAATGTAAAAATAAACAGCATGAGAAAATGATTTTTCAAGTATTTTACAAACTAGAGTGAAACATTGTCTTGTGAATACTTACCCTCTATTTTGATTTGATTGATACCTATATCCACACTGAAGTTATTGGTAGTGTTAACAGCATCAATTAAGGTTTGAGCGACAACACTATTCATTGGGAGCTCATCAGTGGGAGTAGTATTAACAAACATAACACCCACATCTGCCTCAATCATATCATCCACTCTTTGGCGTCCACCTGGAAACCGCCTGTTCCATGAAACCACATTGGAAAAGCGTTAATGTTAAAAAGGATATTGTCGGAGTTTCACGACTGCTTGACATATGGCACAATCATCATTAAAATGTATTGATATATTTAGGGCATTTTAATCATGCATAATAAGCTTAATAAGGAAGAAAAAGTCAAACAAATGTTTTTACCTGAAACGTCTCACAAAGCACCTTTCAAACCGACTACCAAATCGTTTTCTGTATATCATATTGTACTGTAAAAGAAGAAAGACCTTCAGTAAAAATCAACAGAATAGCCGGAAATTTCCCAGAAAGTAATTTTCGGCTTATCAGATTTGTTGCTCAGCTAAAACATTCTGTCCAGTCATCATTTACCACACTGAAGCCAATTCAATATTTGTTCAGAATGAAAAACTCACCAATTCTATGATTCTTTGTGCAAGCTCTATGAATACTGCGGATTGTCGGTCATTGTGGTCATCTGTAAAGGTTTCTCGTACTACTGCTGTTACAGTATATACAGGGACTAAAATAGCAGTGGTTCTCATTGTTGGGGCTGCAGTTGTTGTATTTGGGGCTGCGGTTGTAGTTGTTGGTAAAGCGGTTGTTGTTGTGGGGGCTTCCGTTGTTGTTGTTTGGGCTTCCGTTGTTGTTGGGGCAGCAGCTGTTGTTGTTGCAGCAGTTGTTGTAGTTGGGGGTGCGGTTGTAGTTGTTGATGCAACGGTTGTTGTTGTGGAGGCAGCAGTTGTTGTTGTTGGGGCTTCAGTTGTTGTGGGAGCAGCAGTTATTGTAGTTGGGGAAGCAGTTGTCGTTGGGGCTGCGGTTGTTGTGGGTTCAGTTGTTGTTGTCCTTGTTGGGGCAGCAGTTGTTGTTGTGGGGGCAGCAGTTGTTGTAGTTGGGGCCAAAGTTGTCGTTGTTGGAACAGCAGTTGATGCAGTACTTAGAGGAGCGACAGTTGTACCTGTATCAGGTACGGGACCTGTTGTAAAAAAAATGGTTCAGAAAATATAAAAATAAACAGCATGAGAAACAGATTTTTTCAAGTATTTTACAAACTAGAGTGAAAAATTGTCTTGTGAATACTTACCTTCTATTTTGATTTGATTGATACTTATATCCACACTGAAGTTATTGGTAGTGTTAACAGCATCAATTAAAGTTTGAGCGACAACACTATTCATTGGGAGCTCATCAGTGGGAGTAGTATTAACAAACATAACACCCACATCTGCCTCAATCGTATCATCCACTCTTTGGCGTCCACGTGAAAACCGCCTGTTCCATGGAACCAAATTGGAAAAGTGTTAATGTTAAAAAGGATATTGTCGGAGTTTCACGACTGCTTGACATATGGCACAATCATCATTAAAATGTATTGATATATTTAGGGCATTTTAATCATGCATAATAAGCTTAATAAGGAAGAAAAAGTCAAACAAATGTTTTTACCTGAAACGTCTCACAAAGCACCTTTCAAACCGACTACCAAATCGTTTTCTGTATATCATATTGTACTGTAAAAGAAGAAAGACCTTCAGTAAAAATCAACAGAATAGCCGGAAATTTCACAGAAAGTAATTTTCGGCTTATCAGATTTGTTGCTCAGCTAAAACATTCTGTCCAGTCATCATTTACCACACTGAAGCCAATTCAATATTTGTTCAGAATGAAAAACTCACCAATTCTATGATTCTTTGTGCAAGCTCTATGAATACTGCGGATTGTCGGTCATTGTGGTCATCTGTAAAGGTTTCTCGTACTACTGCTGTTACAGTATATACAGGGACTAAAATAGCAGTGGTTCTCATTGTTGGGGCTGCAGTTGTTGTATTTGGGGCTGCGGTTGTAGTTGTTGGTAAAGCGGTTGTTGTTGTGGGGGCTTCCGTTGTTGTTGTTTGGGCTTCCGTTGTTGTTGGGGCAGCAGCTGTTGTTGTTGCAGCAGTTGTTGTAGTTGGGGGTGCGGTTGTAGTTGTTGATGCAACGGTTGTTGTTGTGGAGGCAGCAGTTGTTGTTGTTGGGGCTTCAGTTGTTGTGGGAGCAGCAGTTATTGTAGTTGGGGAAGCAGTTGTCGTTGGGGCTGCGGTTGTTGTGGGTTCAGTTGTTGTTGTCCTTGTTGGGGCAGCAGTTGTTGTTGTGGGGGCAGCAGTTGTTGTAGTTGGGGCCAAAGTTGTCGTTGTTGGAACAGCAGTTGATGCAGTACTTAGAGGAGCGACAGTTGTACCTGTATCAGGTACGGGACCTGTTGTAAAAAAAATGGTTCAGAAAATATAAAAATAAACAGCATGAGAAACAGATTTTTTCAAGTATTTTACAAACTAGAGTGAAAAATTGTCTTGTGAATACTTACCTTCTATTTTGATTTGATTGATACCTATATCCACACTGAAGTTATTGGTAGTGTTAACAGCATCAATTAAAGTTTGAGCGACAACACTATTCATTGGGAGCTCATCAGTGGGAGTAGTATTAACAAACATAACACCCACATCTGCCTCAATCGTATCATCCACTCTTTGGCGTCCACGTGAAAACCGCCTGTTCCATGGAACCAAATTGGAAAAGTGTTAATGTTAAAAAGGATATTGTCGGAGTTTCACGACTGCTTGACATATGGCACAATCATCATTAAAATGTATTGATATATTTAGGGCATTTTAATCATGCATAATAAGCTTAATAAGGAAGAAAAAGTCAAACAAATGTTTTTACCTGAAACGTCTCACAAAGCACCTTTCAAACCGACTACCAAATCGTTTTCTGTATATCATATTGTACTGTAAAAGAAGAAAGACCTTCAGTAAAAATCAACAGAATAGCCGGAAATTTCCCAGAAAGTAATTTTCGGCTTATCAGATTTGTTGCTCAGCTAAAACATTCTGTCCAGTCATCATTTACGACACTGAAGCCAATTCAATATTTGTTCAGAATGAAAAACTCACCAATTCTATGATTCTTTGTGCAAGCTCTATGAATACTGCGGATTGTCGGTCATTGTGGTCATCTGTAAAGGTTTCTCGTACTACTGCTGTTACAGTATATACAGGGACTAAAATAGCAGTGGTTCTCATTGTTGGGGCTGCAGTTGTTGTATTTGGGGCTGCGGTTGTAGTTGTTGGTAAAGCGGTTGTTGTTGTGGGGGCTTCCGTTGTTGTTGTTTGGGCTTCCGTTGTTGTTGGGGCAGCAGCTGTTGTTGTTGCAGCAGTTGTTGTAGTTGGGGGTGCGGTTGTAGTTGTTGATGCAACGGTTGTTGTTGTGGAGGCAGCAGTTGTTGTTGTTGGGGCTTCAGTTGTTGTGGGAGCAGCAGTTATTGTAGTTGGGGAAGCAGTTGTCGTTGGGGCTGCGGTTGTTGTGGGTTCAGTTGTTGTTGTCCTTGTTGGGGCAGCAGTTGTTGTTGTGGGGGCAGCAGTTGTTGTAGTTGGGGCCAAAGTTGTCGTTGTTGGAACAGCAGTTGATGCAGTACTTAGAGGAGCGACAGTTGTACCTGTATCAGGTACGGGACCTGTTGTAAAAAAAATGGTTCAGAAAATATAAAAATAAACAGCATGAGAAACAGATTTTTTCAAGTATTTTACAAACTAGAGTGAAAAATTGTCTTGTGAATACTTACCTTCTATTTTGATTTGATTGATACCTATATCCACACTGAAGTTATTGGTAGTGTTAACAGCATCAATTAAAGTTTGAGCGACAACACTATTCATTGGGAGCTCATCAGTGGGAGTAGTATTAACAAACATAACACCCACATCTGCCTCAATCGTATCATCCACTCTTTGGCGTCCACGTGAAAACCGCCTGTTCCATGGAACCAAATTGGAAAAGTGTTAATGTTAAAAAGGATATTGTCGGAGTTTCACGACTGCTTGACATATGGCACAATCATCATTAAAATGTATTGATATATTTAGGGCATTTTAATCATGCATAATAAGCTTAATAAGGAAGAAAAAGTCAAACAAATGTTTTTACCTGAAACGTCTCACAAAGCACCTTTCAAACCGACTACCAAATCGTTTTCTGTATATCATATTGTACTGTAAAAGAAGAAAGACCTTCAGTAAAAATCAACAGAATAGCCGGAAATTTCCCAGAAAGTAATTTTCGGCTTATCAGATTTGTTGCTCAGCTAAAACATTCTGTCCAGTCATCATTTACCACACTGAAGCCAATTCAATATTTGTTCAGAATGAAAAACTCACCAATTCTATGATTCTTTGTGCAAGCTCTATGAATACTGCGGATTGTCGGTCATTGTGGTCATCTGTAAAGGTTTCTCGTACTACTGCTGTTACAGTATATACAGGGACTAAAATAGCAGTGGTTCTCATTGTTGGGGCTGCAGTTGTTGTATTTGGGGCTGCGGTTGTAGTTGTTGGTAAAGCGGTTGTTGTTGTGGGGGCTTCCGTTGTTGTTGTTTGGGCTTCCGTTGTTGTTGGGGCAGCAATTGTTGTAATCGGGCCAGCGGTTGTTGTTGTGGGGGCAGCAGCTGTTGTTGTTGCAGCAGTTGTTGTAGTTGGGGCTGCGGTTGTAGTTGTTGATGCAACGGTTGTTGTTGTGGAGGCAGCAGTTGTTGTTGTTGGGGCTTCAGTTGTTGTGGGAGCAGCAGTTGTTGTCGTTGGGGCTGCGGTTGTTGTGGGTTCAGTTGTTGTTGTTGTTGTGGGGGCTGCAGTTGTTGTTGGAGCAGCAGTTGTTGTTGTTGTTGGGGCTGCAGTTGTTGTCGTTGGTGCAGCAGTTGTAGTTGGGACAGCGGTTGTTGTTGTTGGGCCAGCGGTTGTCGTTGGGGCAGCAGTTGCAGTAGTTGGAGCAGCGGTTGTTGTAGTAGGGGCAGCAGTTGTTGTAGTTGGTGGAGCAGTTGTCGTAGTTGGGGCCAAAGTTGTTGTAGTTGGGGCCAAAGTTGTCGTTGTTGGAACAGCAGTTGATGCAGTACTTAGAGGAGCGACAGTTGTACCTGGATCAGGGACTGGACCTGTTGTAAAAAAAAATGGTTAAGAAAATATAAAAATAAACAGCATGAGAAACAGATTTTTTCAAGTATTTTACAAACTAGAGTGAAAAATTGTCTTGTGAATACTTACCCTCTATTTTGATTTGATTGATACCTATATCCACACTGAAGTTATTGGTAGTGTTAACAGCATCAATTAAGGTTTGAGCGACAACACTATTCATTGGGAGCTCATCAGTGGGAGTAGTATTAACAAACATAACACCCACATCTGCCTCAATCGTATCATCCACTCTTTGGCGTCCACGTGAAAACCGCCTGTTCCATGGAACCAAATTGGAAAAGCGTTAATGTTAAAAAGGATATTGTCGGAGTTTCACGACTGCTTGACATATGGCACAATCATCATTAAAATATATTGATATATTTAGGGCATTTTAATCATGCATAATAAGCTTAATAAGGAAGAAAAAGTCAAACAAATGTTTTTACCTGAAACGTCTCACAAAGCACCTTTCAAACCGACTACCAAATCGTTTTCTGTATATCATATTGTACTGTAAAAGAAGAAAGACCTTCAGTAAAAATCAACAGAATAGCCGGAAATTTCCCTGAAAGTAATTTTCGGCTTATCAGATTTGTTGCTCAGCTAAAACATTCTGTCCAGTCATCATTTACGACACTGAAGCCAATTAATTATTTGTTCAGAATGAAAAACTCACCAATTCTATGATTCTTTGTGCAAGCTCTCTGTATACTAAGGATTGTGGGTCATTGTGGTCATCTGTAAAGATTTCTCGTACTACTGCTGTTACAGTATATACAGGGACTAAAATGGCAGTGGTTCTCATTGTTGGGGCTGCAGTTGTTGTATTTGGGGCTGCGGTTGTAGTTGTTGGTAAAGCGGTTGTTGTTGTGGGGGCTTCCGTTGTTGTTGTTTGGGCTTCCGTTGTTGTTGGGGCAGCAATTGTTGTAATCGGGCCAGCGGTTGTTGTTGTGGGGGCAGCAGCTGTTGTTGTTGCAGCAGTTGTTGTAGTTGGGGCTGCGGTTGTAGTTGTTGATGCAACGGTTGTTGTTGTGGAGGCAGCAGTTGTTGTTGTTGGGGCTTCAGTTGTTGTGGGAGCAGCAGTTGTTGTCGTTGGGGCTGCGGTTGTTGTGGGTTCAGTTGTTGTTGTTGTTGTTGTGGGGGCTGCAGTTGTTGTTGGAGCAGCAGTTGTTGTTGTTGTTGGGGCTGCAGTTGTTGTCGTTGGTGCAGCAGTTGTAGTTGGGACAGCGGTTGTTGTTGTTGGGCCAGCGGTTGTCGTTGGGGCAGCAGTTGTAGTAGTTGGAGCACCGGTTGTTGTAGTAGGGGCAGCAGTTGTTGTAGTTGGTGGAGCAGTTGTCGTAGTTGGGGCAGTAGTTATTGTTGTAGGGGCAGTCGTTGTCGTAGTTTGAGAAGTTGTTGTTGTAGGGGCAGCAGTTGTTGTTGTGGGGGCAGTAGTTTTTGTGATTGGGGCAGCAGTTGTTGTAGTTAGGGCTACAGTTGTTGTGAGGGCAGCGGTTGTTGTAGTTGGTGGAGCAGTTGTTGTCGGGGCAACTGTGGTTGTTGTTGGGGCAACGGTTGTTGTGGGGGCTGCAGTTGTCGTTGTTGGGGCAGCAGTTGTTGTAGTTGGTGCAGCAGTTGTGGTAGTTTGGGCTACAGTTGTTGTAGTTGGTGGAGCAGTTGTCGTAGTTGGGGCAGTAGTTGTTGTTGTAGGGGAAGCAGTTGTTGTAGTTGGGGCAGCGGTTGTTGTTGTTGGGCCAGCGGTTGTCGTTGTGGCAGCAGTTGTAGTAGTTGGAGCAGCGGTTGTTGTAGTAGGGGCAGAAGTTGTTGTAATTGGTGGAGCAGTTGTCGTAGTTGGGGCAGTAGTTATTGTTGTAGGGGCAGTCGTTGTCGTAGTTTGAGAAGTTGTTGTTGTGGGGACAGCAGTGGTTGTAGTTAGGGCTACAGTTGTTGTGAGGGCAGTGGTTGTTGTAGTTGGTCGAGCAGTTGTTGTAGGGGTAGCAGTTATTGTTGTCGGGGCAACTGTGGTTGTTGTTCGGGCAACTGTGGTTGTTGTTGGGGCTGCAGTTGTTGTCGTAGGGGCAGCAGATGTCGTTGTTGGGGCAGCAGTTGTTGTAGTTGGTGCAGCAGTTGTTGTAGTTTGGGCTGCAGTTGTTGTAGTTGGTGGAGCAGTTGTCGTAGTTGGGGCCAAAGTTGTTGTTGTAGGGGCAGCAGTTGTTGTAGTTGGGGCTGCAGTTGTTGTAGTTGGTGGAGCAGTTGTCGTAGTTGGGGCAGTATTTGTTGTTGTAGGGGCAGCAGTTGTTGTAGTTGGGGCAGTAGTTGTTGTTGTAGGGGCAGCAATTGTTGTAGTTGGGGCAGCGGTTGTTGTTGTTGGGCCAGCGGTTGTCGTTGGGGCAGCAGTTGTAGTAGTTGGAGCAGCGGTTGTTGTAGTAGGGGCAGCAGTTGTTGTAGTTGGTGGAGCAGTTGTCGTAGTTGGGGCAGTAGTTATTGTTGTAGGGGCAGTCGTTGTCGTAGTTTGAGAAGTTGTTGTTGTAGGGGCAGCAGTTGTTGTTGGGGCAGCAGTTGTTGTTGTGGGGGCAGTAGTTTTTGTAATTGGGGCAGCAGTTGTTGTAGTTAGGGCTACAGTTGTTGTGAGGGCAGCGGTTGTTGTAGTTGGTGGAGCAGTTGTTGTCGGGGCAACTGTGGTTGTTGTTGGGGCATCGGTTGTTGTAGTTAGGGCTGCGGTTGTGGTTGTTGGGTAAGCAGTTGTCGTTGTTGGTGCAGTAGTGTTTGTTGTTTGAGCAGTAGTTGTTGCAGCAGCAGCTGTTGTTGTCATATCAGGATTTGTTGTTGCCAAAGTGGTTGTAATTGCAGAAAAAATTGGTATAAGTTAAATGGGATTTTATAATGATCAATTATTCACTTCTTATGCCACGGCTCACGAAAAAAGAATGTAATACTTAAAGTGTAAACTTTTAAGTTGCTGTTCCAAAATGAAATTAAAATGTTATCCCCTTCACGTTTTCTATTATTTGGTATCAAGACATATTAAAGGTTGAGCATCACTCAGCTTACCTGTTAAAATCAGGTAAATGGATAATATCCATCTGACACTAATCCTTTCTCGTTTCTGTTCTGTAAAATCAATCAATACAGAGGATTATTGACAGAAGCAGCTTATCAAACCATTCTGCACAGCAGTTACTAGCAACTAGAATCATTATTTCTTCAAATAAAAAATATTTAGAAAAAGAACATTTGTATGCATTGTTTCATTGTTTTGATTACTTCCGTAAATGTGTACATTTAAACAGGTGATTACAAAAAGAATTAATGCTTGTGAGTACACAGTATCCAATCTCTTAATGACTGAATACATTAGGAATACTTTTCATTTGTATAAATCAATGTACACAATCTATCCAAAGGAAAACAATATGTACATTAATCTATACCTGAAGCATGGGAAACTGAGATGACTCAATATATTGTGTACCATCTGTTTTAATGTGTGTGACAGAATACAGAGATATAATTATAACATTAAATTAGATGAAAAGTTTGAAAATGTTGATTTTCTATGGATTTATGCAACATCTCTTTTAATAATAATCTCTACAACTTTTGGAAGATTATCAGCAAATCTAAAACCAAAATCATTGAGGTGAATGGCTATTACATATGGGAAAAGTCCATTTCCCCTCACAAGACCTAATTTCAGTCTCCTACAGTTGTTCCAATAAAAAGAAACAGCAAAGACTGTCAGAAGTTGTTAAAATAAGGTGCTTAAAGGTGGAGTCAGCAATTCTGGAGAATTGGCAGGGAGTGGATTGTGAATTTCACGAAAAACGTTCTCCAGAATCGCTAATAAATGTTACCTGTTTCCCACCTCACTAACAAATATCTTTGTTTCCTATATTCATCTTCCATTTTTAGTGTCTTCCTTACAATAGGTTAAAGCTGATGGAATATACATGTTCACATGCACTAAGTTAACAAAAAAGATTATTTGCTGAGGAAGGGACAGTGGACACTATATAAGGAAACTGCTCTTTAACAGCACAAGCATCAACCAGGATTAATTGCCTTTGAGCAAAGCACTGAAACTCTATTAGTGCAAGGTTGATACAAGTTAACCCTAAACTGACACTGTAATGATGTATGACAAACAGAAATCCCCAAAAGAATAAAAACTGAATCACATTCTTAGTTAAAATGTAATATTGTAGTGATTGTGTGTTTTTACCTTAAGATACAATAGGCTACACATGCCATGATAACGGAGATGGGAAGAATTAACTCACTCACAAACACACACACACACACACACACACACACACACACACACACACACACACACACACTCGTTTTTATGGCTATATGTGAGGACACTTACATACAGTCCAACATTGCCCACTGAGCATGTTGGACTGCTCCTATGTGATGTGTGTGTGCCATATTGTGTTGTGTTGAATATGTGAACTGTATGCACTGATGTTCTGCACAAATGAAGTTCCTAACAGATAAATAAAGTTAATTGAATTGATTCACTGACCCAAAGCATTCCCTTACCCCTTACGTTAACCCTTACCATAACCAGTCAAGTCAAGAACCAGTCTAAAAGTCCTCACTTTCTCCAAATGTCCTCACTCATGAGGTCTTAAACTCAAATTAGTCCAGATGTTTAAGTACACAAACACACACACACACACACACACACACACACACACACACACACACACACATACTCACCACATACACACAGTTAAATATACAAAAGTGTACATAGAGACTTCAATTTGTACTTACCCATAATGGAAGAAAATAAATCCCCTTTCTTCCTGCTTTTTTTCAAACTATTTCAGTGTTTTATACTTCAGTGCAGTTGACTTCATTGTAATCCTTCCCTCTAATGTGACAGCCTACAACCTATTATTGCCTATTTATGTGATGGAGTAATGACGTGAATCAGATGTTTTACATTTTTCAGAGATGTTGTTTGACCATAGCAAAAACCCAGGTTACTGGATACAGGTTGTCAGCTGACAATCAGTCATTTTTTTTGGCACCTTGGCACACTCCCCTTTTTTTCCTGTGAAACAAGCTGCAGGTGCATTCCACCTATGTGAATGTTGTAGGAATTTCCACCAGCGTGACACTGAATATAAAGAGGGGTTATTAATCTTATCAACTGGTAATGAACAGGAAGAAGAGCAGGAAAGAAATGTGAATCGTACATTCAAACACAAATATTTGACATGATATTTGGAGTTGCTGGTGTAAATTTGTGAATTGATGATACAAATCAGTTGAAATATCAATATGATACAGCATGAAGTCACAATATGTAATAAATGGTGATTATCTTATCTACACTGTGTGCAAAATTGTTAGGCAAATTTTATTTTTGGGGATTACTTTTATTATTGAACAACTACAGTGCTCTCAGTCAATCCAAAATGTTAAAGAACCTAAACCTGAATGTTTACGAAAGTGAGGTTTTGTCTTTCTTACGAGAATATATATATGTTTTGCTATTATTAGGCAACTATTAGGATGCAGAATTATTCTGCAACTAAATAAAAAAAAATTCCCATCTCACTTGTTTATTTTCATCTGTTAAGGGGAGAATAATAAAACGACTCAAAATAAAAATTTCCGACATGTCCAAAAAAAAATCAGTGACCAATATAGCCACCCTTCTTTTCAATAACTGTAACAAGCCTTCCATTCATGGAGTCTGTTAGTTTCTTGATCTGTTGACGATCAACTTTTTTGTGCAACAGCAACCACAGCCTCCCAGACACTGTTCCGAGAGGTGTACTGGTTTCCTTCACTGTAAATATCCCGTTTAAGCAGGGCCCACACGTTCTCAATAAAAAAGTATTTATATTTGTTTATATATATTTTATAATAAAGATACTTGCCTTTAAAGATGAGCTAGTTGGACCTTTTCGGGTTGAAGATGGCCTTAAAATCATTAATTTTTTGACATGTCGGAAATTTTTATTTGTAAATTTTGAGTTGTTTAATTATTCTCACTTTAACAGATGAAAATAAACAAGTGAGATGGGAACATTTTTGTTTTTTTATTTAGTTGCAGAATAATTCTGCATACTAATAGTTGCCTAATAATAGCAAAACATATATATATATATTCGGTAACACTTTACAATAAGGTACACAAAATTGTAGTAGCTACTACATACCTACTACATAGGGTTTTTTTTTTTGTGCTACCTATGTGTTAGGTAGCACAAAAAAAAAACCCTATGTGTTACCTACTACATAGTTTTTTTTTTTTGCGCTACCTATGTGTTAGGTAGCACAAAAAAAAAAACCCTATGTGTTAGGTAGCACATAGGGTTTTTTTTTTTTGTGCTACCTATGTGTTAGGTAGCGCAAAAAAAAAACTATGTAGTAGGTAACACATAGGGTTTTTTTTTTTTGTGCTACCTAACACATAGGTAGCACAAAAAAAAAAAACTATGTAGTAGGTAACACATAGGGTTTTTTTTTGTGCTACCTAACACATAGGTAGCGCAAAAAAAAAAAAACTATGTAGTAGGTAACACATAGGGTTTTTTTTTTGTGCTACCTAACACATAGGTAGCGCAAAAAAAAAAAACTATGTAGTAGGTAACACATAGGGTTTTTTTTTTGTGCTACCTAACACATAGGTAGCACAAAAAAAAAAAAACCCCTATGTGCTACCTAACACATAGGGTTTTTTTTTTGTGCTACCTAACACATAGGTAGCGCAAAAAAAAAAAAACTATGTAGTAGGTAACACATAGGGTTTTTTTTTTTGTGCTACCTAACACATAGGTAGCACAAAAAAAAAACCCTATGTGCTACCTACTACATAGGGGTTTTTTTTTTGTGCTACCTAACACATAGGTAGCACAAAAAAAAAACCCTATGTAGTAGGTATGTAGTAGCTACTACAATTTTGTGTACCTTATTGTAAAGTGTTACCATATATTCTCGTAAGAAAGATAAAACCTCACTTTTACTTTCGTAAACATTCAGGTTTAGGTTCTTTAACATTTTGGATTGACCGAGAGCACTGTAGTTGTATAAATAATAAAATGAATCCTCAAAAATACAACTTGCCTAAAAATTTTGCACATAGTGTAAGTATTTTGCTTCTAGCCTCAATGTCAGTGGAACATTTAGCAGTTATCAATTGCAGCTTATTGTTGTAGCAAAGAATGGTAACTGGTTTTTGCAGGGTTCACTAAATTAATTTGAGTCTTTTAAACCTTTTATATACCACACAGAATGCCATTTTATACCAGTTTGAAAATAATGCTGGTGAAAGTATGATGGAAAATCAGAAGGGACAAAAAAAGTATTTATTACAGACCAATCAGAAAGTGAAAAGACTCTAAAATGTTTAAAAGGATTCAATTATTTAGGCCTAGGGTTGCAAAATTCCAGGAATTTTCAAAGTTGGAAACTTTCCATGGGAAATAATGGGAATTTGGGGAATTAACGGGAATAAACGGGAATGTACTAAATTCAAAGCAACCCAAATGCACTAAATTCTCCTAACTATGTTATTTCAGTACTGGCAAACGTTCTAGACAGTAAAAAGCAGTTTTTTCAACTAAGTTTCATTTAATTTCAAATCAAAATTTTTTAAAGTTTATTGAGACACTAAACTCGATGTCATATATTGATTTTACTAGACCAGGTTTGCATTCCTCCATCACATAGGGGGGGCGGGGGGGGGGGCATTTTACTTTATTTATTGAATGGGTGTGGTCAGACAGATGAGCAATATTTTACTCAACATTCATCTTCTTCTTGTTCAGTGAAATTATTGATTGTTCATAAAATAATCAAAACTTAATAAAATTCTTCTTACAAATAAATCTGTTCAAACATAATGTTTTTTAATTGTATTATTTTGCATGGATGCCTGCCTATGACCAAACATAGTGTTTAAATGTTTAGATTTATGTTGGAATATCGTCATTTAGTTAATTCCTATAATTTCCAATTTTGAATATTCCCAAAATTCCCGAGCGAAAGTTTCTGTGGAAAGTTTCCGGAAATTTACCGGAAACTTTCCACCCCTTTGCAACCCTATTTAGGCCACATCAATCTACTCAATACCCTATAATGCCAAAGTGAAAACAGAGATTTAGAAATGTTTGCAAATTTATAAAAAAAAAGTAGTCCGTGTTAAGAAGTTTGTTTGTGTGCAAGCAAGATAGTGGTTTATGTGTGTAACTCAACATAATAACCTAATTACAACAGCAAAAAAAAAACAATCTAGATCAGTAAATGTACATTTGCTGATGATGCTTCAGCTGTCCAAGAGATTTCCACATTGTCTGCTGCTCTGTTTTTTTAATTTGAAAGCACCTTGAGACGTCTGCCCTGGAAAGGTGCTATACAAATAAACATACTGTTATATGATGTAATGACATAGCACATTTTATAAATTATATTGCATTGTGCACAGTGTATTTGTTGTTCTATAGCTCTTCACTGTATATCTGAGTTACTGTATGTTGTATTCTACTGTATTACACACACACACACACACACACACACACACACACACACACACAAACACACACACACACACACACAAACACACACACACACACACACACACACACACACACACACAATCACACACAGTTACTGTTAGTTTTGTATGTTTCCAGTGATGATTCCCTAGATCAAAGGCTTTAGGTGCTTTCAATGACTGGGGGTCTATTTGTTTGCAGAGATTAATTGTTGTTAATAGTGCCATGCAGAAGAAGGAAGTGTATCAGTTGACAGCTAGAGAGGTTGTTTGAACAAAGATGCAATCAAATCTTACAAAGATAAGATCTGGAGCTTTTCAAACATATCACTCTCTGCACGACCGCAGAGTTTGTTTAGCGGTTAACAGCTTAAAAGCTGAAAAAGCTGAGAAACCTGCCAAGAGTTGTGTTTCTTTTGTGATACTAATATTGAAGAATAATTTTGGGTGCTGAATTCATGATATAATAATGTCGAAAATTTCGAAACGTGCCGCGGGAAATCGTGAACGCTACTGGCTGGTTTCCAGTATCATGCGCAACAGTGGTGTAATAAACTGGAACTTCTGCAAAGGTCTGCATGCTGCTATTGACATGAAATCTGATTTTTTTAATTAGTGTTTCTGTTTATGCTTGGATTGTTCTGTAGGAATGGCTTGGTAAAGGGAAGTTTAGTAGAGGTCCCCTGCTGGATGTGTTGCCCCCGGGGCCCCGACCTTCTCTCTCTCTCTCTCTCTCTCTCTCTCTCTCTCTCTCTCTCTCTCTCTCTCTCTCTCTCTCTCACCAAACACACACATGGATAGAAAAAAGTGATGACTATAAACTATTTATTCAGTAAATAATAAAGTAATTGACAGTTATGAAAACCGCACGTAGCAGGAAGTAATTGTGTACCAGAACACGTTGAGTCTTGTTTTGTTGAGGTATCAGTGACTCTGCACATACAGTATAATCTCAGAGGTGACACCTGTGGTTTTACACACTAAAACCTACAAAATACTGTATTTGTAGCTAAGCAGCAATAATCACCTACTGATTAGCTGTCATGTGTTTATCAACTGTAGATTAAGGTAATTATCACCAGTGCTTACTCACCAAGTGATACAATCACAATATATTGTAGGTTCGATACAATCAGGGAAGATTCTCACCTCAAAGTCATTGTTGGTTTTGGTTTTGACTCAAAGAATGAACTTTGACTGTCAAGATTTCGCCAAATTTAGTTGAGAATTGCTGGGAAAAATTGGGTTTTTACAGCTGAGGAAGGCCAAATTTTGAGTCGAAAAGTGTTTTTCTGAGCATATAGCTCTTGTGAGGACTTAATTTACTTTCTGCAATAAGAAAAACAACATTAGAACATCTACACTACATTGACCAATTTGACAAATAAAGGATCTCGGACATTTCTTTCCTCCAGGCAGATTTAAAATAATAATTGGTATAAGTACTATTTTAAATATTTGAAGGTCCATAAACTGTTTGCATACATAATCTCCCAATTGCAAGTGAGCTGGACTAATGACACAAAATGTAGCTACTGAAGTGCGCCCTTCATTCACCATTAAGAAAGGAAACGATGCTGATGTTTTATTGTAATTGACTTCTGTAAATCATAATTATGAGTCAGTATCATAATGACATGAAAAGCTCTCCTAACTACAAAACACCCATTATTACAAGATGATGACAATTTATTTTCTTTGTTAAAAATGCAGTTCACGCCCATGAGTAATAACTGACGTGTAAACTTGTGTGTAATATTGCAAACAGTATGCTTGGATTAGATTATCAAGTTTTCTGTACTCGGGCTGCACGGTCATTACAGTATTATCTACTTTCAGTGGAATTATATTTTAATCTTATCATTCTGCAAAAAAGAAATACACTTTTGAGTAATACTCAGAGTAAACTTTATACACATAATTGACACAAAATAAGACCTTTTGGGTAATATTTGGATTCATTCAGAATCATTTGTAGGTTCACCATTGTGAAAACTTTTTAAGTAACCCTGACAGGGAAATGAAATTCCATTAATTAACCTACATGATGCAGCAATATGACACTGGTGTTTGTTTCTCTTACTCTGCACTTGTGACTCATAAAACCAGTAGACCAAGGTATGCCAGTGTTGTGACAAAAATACCCACCATTTATTTGTAATGCTTGAGTCTTTTGTTGTTCAGTGTAATGATAGTGACGAGAATGATAGGTGTAGGCACACCTTTAGACTTGCTGCCAACACAAACATTCCTCAGTACTTGATCGTGACTCTGCATCCTTTTGTCGTACATACTGCGCTGGTTTCTTTTTATGGCTTTAATTTGTGCTTTTCCAACGTCACTACCTTTTTTAAGGGTTAGATCCACACATTGCATCAGGTTGAAAGTGTTCGGCTGGAGCTGTTGACATATGTACATAAAATATGACATCACAATTCCAAATAGTTCACTAGCAGTGGTCCAACGTTTCCAAAGATACCAAATATGAGCCAGGGGAGGGCAAATATTTTTTCAAGAAAACAGAGGTAGTGGCTCAGAAGCCGGCGCATGACATACGTCACAACCAAACGTTATTGGCAGGTCCAGAGTGGCACCTTCTGTACAAATTAAATGAAGTACGATGGTCTCGTAGGACCAGGCTAGAAAAACATCACAAAAGTCTTCAAAGTTTTTTTTATTGTGTTCATAGTAAAGTTTCACACATAAATTATACAAACCACAAAATTTTAACATTAGTAAAAACTCTTTATATTGTTTCAGGGATGTGCAGCCACTTTGAGCTGCATTTGTTAAGTATAGCGAATGGGTCACTCACTAGAAATAAAGATTGACAAGGTGAACTGGGGCACAAAGAAGTTTGGCTTTTATTGCTCATGTTACAAAATAATTGTCCTCTTGGTTGGAACTTCCTCCATAGCATTGGTTTATTTGTGGCCCAACTTACTCAATTACATCTTACTGAATTATCCTTATAAAAGAGTATTACGATCAGAACACAGCATTTATCAGTGCAGTGTAAAAAGTATTTAAAGGCTCTTGATCCTATATACAATATACTGTTCTGCTGTATGTCTGTTACGTCGTAATGCTATGCTATGTCATCAAATTAAACTTAAACATCACTTTGAAAATATATTTTGAGTTTAATTAAAACAACTGCATTTTGATAGATATTTGCTGATACAAAAAAAGACTTAACAATAAATTATTGGTAATTAAGCGCTCAGCCAAGTAATATGCATTTGTACAGTGTGATTATATTGTTTGGCTTAATATTACACTTAAGATTAAATGGACAAGGTGCTAAAAGTAGGCTGTGTCATTCTGTCTGCCCAGGATACTGCACTTCCCACACAGTAACATGTTCAGTTCACCAGATGTCTTAATGTGTCAAAACAGTGCAAGGTTGAGTTTGATAAATAGTTCCTCTCAAGCTGTTCAACATAAGAGAAAATCATTAAGCCTGCATTTAGGATTGATGGTAGTTCAAAGCCAAATCAGCACAGCTGGTTTGATAGCAACCATGACAACAGTCCAAGGCAGGATGCGGTAACAAGACTGATCTTGTGGCTTACCCCACTTGAAGCTGTAAAAGAGGAAAAAGGAAACAAAACTTTAGTTTAACAAAAAGCTACTTTGTGCTGCAACAATTGAAATATTTGATTAAGTATATGTTTGATGCTTACTTTCACCATTGATGAGTATGGAGCTGCCTTCAATGTCAAAGCCGGTGACGTTTGAAGATGCAATGATCAAAACATTTGCAATCTGAGTTCCAGAAGGAATTGTTGTAGTTGTATCAAATACAGCGTTTGCATCTGTGATAATTGATCCATTTCTGCAGAAGGAGAAACAAAAAGATTTAAATTGTCAGATTTAGCCCAATTATCTCAAATTGTGACACGATAAGTCTTGAAATATTACCTGAATCGCACCACTCTAAAGGACCTAAATGAAGGGAATTCTCTACGGAAGAAAGTTCCAAGCTGCAAAAACATAAAGCATGTGTTATTTTACCATAGAAATTTTTGTGTGGGCGCTTGGAAACTCAAAAAAAATAAACAAAGTAGGTTTACCAGCAGATTTTCTTCTAAGGGTTAGACTCACCTGTGTTTCTATCATTGAAGCTCGATTTCTAAAAGCTGTTGATGATGGATTCAGCAGGTCAGATGTAAATGTGGCTTGAACAGATCTGAAGGACACCCTTTGTGTTATGGTTGCTACAGTTGTTGTGGGGGAAGCAGTTGTTGTAGTGGGGGCAGCAGTTGTTGTAGTTGGAGCTGCAGTAGTTGTTGTTGGGGCTGCCGTTGTTGTTGGGGAAGCAGTGGTTGTAGTTGGAGCTGCAGTAGTTGTAGTTGGAGCTGGTGTTGTTGTAGTTGGTGCAACAGTTGTTGTAGTTGGAGCTGCTGTTGTTGTGGGGACAGCAGTTGTTGTAGTTGGAGCTGCAGTAGTTGTTGTTGGGGCTGCCGTTGTTGTTGGGGAAGCAGTGGTTGTAGTTGGAGCTGCAGTAGTTGTAGTTGGAGCTGCTGTTGTTGTAGTTGGTGCAATAGTTGTTGTAGTTGGAGCTGCTGTTGTTGTTGTGGGGGCGCCAGTTGTTGTAGTTGGAGCTGCGGTTGTTGTTGTCGTCGGGGCTGCAGTTGTTGTTGTGGGGGTGGCAGCTGTTGTAGTTGGAGCTGGAAACAAAAAGGAAACAAAACTTTAGTTTAACGAAAAGCTACTTTGTGCTGCAACAATTGAAATATTTGATTAAGTATATGTTTGATGCTTACTTTCACCATTGATGAGTATGGAGCTGCCTTCAATGTCAAAGCCGGTGACGTTTGAAGATGCAATGATCAAAACATTTGCAATCTGAGTTCCAGAAGGAATTGTTGTAGTTGTATCAAATTCAGCGTTTGCATCTGTGATAATTGATCCATTTCTGCAGAAGGAGAAACAAAAAGATTTAAAGTATCAGATTTAGCCCAATTATCTCAAATTGTGACACGATAAGTCTTGAAATATTACCTGAATCGCACCACTCTAAAGGACCTAAATGAAGTGAATTCTCTACGGAAGAAAGTTCCAAGCTGCAAAAACATAAAGCATGTGTTATTTTACCATAGAAATTTTTGTGTGGGCGCTTGGAAACTCGAAAAAAATAAACAAAGTAGGTTTACCAGCAGATTTTTTTCTAAGGGTTAGACTCACCTGTGTTTCTATCATTGAAGCTCGATTTCTAAAAGCTGTTGATGATGGATTCAGCAGGTCAGATGTAAATGTGGCTTGAACAGATCTGAAGGACACCCTTTGTGTTATGGTTGCTACAGTTGTTGTGGGGGAAGCAGTTGTTGTAGTGGGGGCAGCAGTGGTTGTAGTTGGAGCTGCAGTAGTTGTAGTTGGAGCTGGTGTTGTTGTAGTTGGTGCAACAGTTGTTGTAGTTGGAGCTGCTGTTGTTGTGGGGACAGCAGTTGTTGTAGTTGGAGCTGCAGTAGTTGTTGTTGGGGCTGCCGTTGTTGTTGGGGAAGCAGTGGTTGTAGTTGGAGCTACAGTAGTTGTAGTTGGAGCTGCTGTTGTTGTAGTTGGTGCAATAGTTGTTGTAGTTGGAGCTGCTGTTGTTGTTGTGGGGGCGCCAGTTGTTGTAGTTGGAGCTGCGGTTGTTGTTGTCGTCGGGGCTGCAGTTGTTGTTGTGGGGGTGGCAGCTGTTGTAGTTGGAGCTGGAAACAAAAAGGAAACAAAACTTTAGTTTAACAAAAAGCTACTTTGTGCTTTAACAATTGAAATATTTGATTAAGTATATGTTTGATGCTTACGTTCACCATTGATGAGTATGGAGCTGCCTTCAATGTCAAAGCCGGTGATGTTTGAAGATGCAATGATCAAAACATTTGCAATCTGAGTTCCAGAAGGAATTGTTGTAGTTGTATCAAATTCAGCGTTCGCATCTGTGATAATTGATCCATTTCTGCAGAAGGAGAAACAAAAAGATTTAAATTATCAGATTTAGTCCAATTATCTCAAATTGTGACACGATAAGTCTTGAAATATTACCTGAATCGCACCACTCTAAAGGACCTAAATGAAGTGAATTCTGAACGGAAGAAAGTTCCAAGCTGCAAACAACATAAAGCATGTGTTATTTTACCATAGAAATCTTTGTGTAGGCGTTTGAAATCTCGAAAAAAATAAACAAAGTAGGTTTACCAGCAGATTTTTTTCTAAGGGTGAGACTCACCTGTGTTTCAATCATTGTAGCTCGATTTCTAAAAGCTGTGGATGATGGATTCAGCAAGTCAGCTGTGAATGTGGCTTGAACAGATCTGAAGGACACCCTTTGTGTTATGGTTGCTACAGTTGTTGTAGTGGTAGTAATTGTTGTTGTGGGGGCTGCTGTAGTCCTTGTTGGGGCAGCAGTTGTTGTTGTGGGGGAAGCAGTTGTTGTGGTTGGGGCCAAAGTTGTTGTGGTTGGGGCCAAAGTTGTCGTTGTTGGAACAGCAGTTGATGCAGTACTTATAGGAGCGACAGTTGTACCTGGATCAGGTACTGGACCTGTTGCAAAAAAAAATGGTTAAGAAAATGTAAAAATAAACAGCATGAGAAACTGATTTTTCAAGTATTTTACAAACTAGAGTGAAACATTGTCTTGTGAATACTTACCCTCTATTTTGATTTGATTGATACCTATATCCACACTGAAGTTATTGGTAGTGTTAACAGCATCAATTAAGGTTTGAGCGACAACACTATTCATTGGGAGCTCATCAGTGGGAGTAGTATTAACAAACATAACACCCACATCTGCCTCAATCATATCATCCACTCTTTGGCGTCCACCTGGAAACCGCCTGTTTCATGAAACCAAATTGGAAAAGCGTTAATGTTAAAAAGGATATTGTCAGAGTTTCACGACTGCTTGACATATGGCACAATCATCATTAAAATATATTGATATATTTAGGGCCTTTTAATCATGCATAATAAGCTTAATAAGGAAGAAAAAGTTAAACAAATGTTTTTACCTGAAACGTCTCACAAAGCACCTTTCAAACAGACTACCAAATCGCGTTCTGTAGATCCTATTGTACTGTAAAAGAAGAAAGACCTTCAGTAAAAATTAACAGGATAGCCGGAAATTTCACAGAAAGTAATTTTTGGCTTATCAGATTTGTTGCTCAGCTAAAGCATTCTGTCATCATTTACGACACTGAAGCCAATTAAATATTTGTTCAGAATGAAAAACTCACCGCTTCTATAATTCTTTGTGCAAGATTTATGAATACTGCGGATTGTCGGTCATTGTGGTCATCTGTAAAGGTTTCTCGTACTACTGCTGTTACAATATAAACACGGACTAAAATGGCAGTGGTTCTCATTGTTGGGGCTGCAGTTGTTGTATTTGGGGCTGCGGTTGTAGTTGTGGTTGGTGCAACAGTTGTTGTAGTTGGAGCTGCAGTTGTTGTTGTTGGGGCTGCAGTTGTTGTGGGGGCAGCAGTTGTTGTAGTGAGGGCAGCAGTTGTTGTAGTTGGAGCTGCTGTTGTTGTGGGGGCTGCTGTAGTCCTTGTTGGGGCAGTAGTTGTTGTTGTGGGGGAAGCAGTTGTTGTGGGGGCAGCAGTTGTTGTAGTTGGGGCCAAAGTTGTTGTGGTTGGGGCCAAAGTTGTTGTGGTTGGGGCCAAAGTTGTCGTTGTTGGAACAGCAGTTGATGCAGTACTTATAGGAGCGACAGTTGTACCTGGATCAGGTACTGGACCTGTTGCAAAAAAAAATGGTTAAGAAAATGTAAAAATAAACATCATGAGAAACTGATTTTTCAAGTATTTTACAAACTAGAGTGAAACATTGTCTTGTGAATACTTACCCTCTATTTTGATTTGATTGATACCTATATCCACACTGAAGTTATTGGTAGTGTTAACAGCATCAATTAAGGTTTGAGCGACAACACTATTCATTGGGAGCTCATCAGTGGGAGTAGTATTAACAAACATAACACCCACATCTGCCTCAATCATATCATCCACTCTTTGGCGTCCACCTGGAAACCGCCTGTTTCATGAAACCAAATTGGAAAAGCGTTAATGTTAAAAAGGATATTGTCAGAGTTTCACGACTGCTTGACATATGGCACAATCATCATTAAAATATATTGATATATTTAGGGCCTTTTAATCATGCATAATAAGCTTAATAAGGAAGAAAAAGTTAAACAAATGTTTTTACCTGAAACGTCTCACAAAGCACCTTTCAAACAGACTACCAAATCGCGTTCTGTAGATCCTATTGTACTGTAAAAGAAGAAAGACCTTCAGTAAAAATTAACAGGATAGCCGGAAATTTCACAGAAAGTAATTTTTGGCTTATCAGATTTGTTGCTCAGCTAAAGCATTCTGTCATCATTTACGACACTGAAGCCAATTAAATATTTGTTCAGAATGAAAAACTCACCGCTTCTATAATTCTTTGTGCAAGATTTATGAATACTGCGGATTGTCGGTCATTGTGGTCATCTGTAAAGGTTTCTCGTACTACTGCTGTTACAATATAAACACGGACTAAAATGGCAGTGGTTCTCATTGTTGGGGCTGCAGTTGTTGTATTTGGGGCTGCGGTTGTAGTTGTGGTTGGTGCAACAGTTGTTGTAGTTGGAGCTGCAGTTGTTGTTGTTGGGGCTGCAGTTGTTGTGGGGGCAGCAGTTGTTGTAGTGAGGGCAGCAGTTGTTGTAGTTGGAGCTGCTGTTGTTGTGGGGGCTGCTGTAGTCCTTGTTGGGGCAGCAGTTGTTGTTGTGGGGGAAGCAGTTGTTGTGGGGGCAGCAGTTGTTGTAGTTGGGGCCAAAGTTGTTGTGGTTGGGGCCAAAGTTGTTGTGGTTGGGGCCAAAGTTGTTGTGGTTGGGGCCAAAGTTGTCGTTGTTGGAACAGCAGTTGATGCAGTACTTATAGGAGCGACAGTTGTACCTGGATCAGGTACTGGACCTGTTGCAAAAAAAAATGGTTAAGAAAATGTAAAAATAAACAGCATGAGAAACTGATTTTTCAAGTATTTTACAAACTAGAGTGAAACATTGTCTTGTGAATACTTACCCTCTATTTTGATTTGATTGATACCTATATCCACACTGAAGTTATTGGTAGTGTTAACAGCATCAATTAAGGTTTGAGCGACAACACTATTCATTGGGAGCTCATCAGTGGGAGTAGTATTAACAAACATAACACCCACATCTGCCTCAATCATATCATCCACTCTTTGGCGTCCACCTGGAAACCGCCTGTTTCATGAAACCAAATTGGAAAAGCGTTAATGTTAAAAAGGATATTGTCAGAGTTTCACGACTGCTTGACATATGGCACAATCATCATTAAAATATATTGATATATTTAGGGCCTTTTAATCATGCATAATAAGCTTAATAAGGAAGAAAAAGTTAAACAAATGTTTTTACCTGAAACGTCTCACAAAGCACCTTTCAAACAGACTACCAAATCGCGTTCTGTAGATCCTATTGTACTGTAAAAGAAGAAAGACCTTCAGTAAAAATTAACAGGATAGCCGGAAATTTCACAGAAAGTAATTTTTGGCTTATCAGATTTGTTGCTCAGCTAAAGCATTCTGTCATCATTTACGACACTGAAGCCAATTAAATATTTGTTCAGAATGAAAAACTCACCGCTTCTATAATTCTTTGTGCAAGATTTATGAATACTGCGGATTGTCGGTCATTGTGGTCATCTGTAAAGGTTTCTCGTACTACTGCTGTTACAATATAAACACGGACTAAAATGGCAGTGGTTCTCATTGTTGGGGCTGCAGTTGTTGTATTTGGGGCTGCGGTTGTAGTTGTGGTTGGTGCAACAGTTGTTGTAGTTGGAGCTGCAGTTGTTGTTGTTGTTGGGGCTGCAGTTGTTGTGGGGGCAGCAGTTGTTGTAGTGAGGGCAGCAGTTGTTGTAGTTGGCGCTGCAGTTGTTGTAGTTGGTGCAGCGGTTGTTGTAGTCGGTGCAGCGGTTGTTGTAGTTGGGACAGCTGTTGTTGTAGTTGGAGCTGTAGTTGTTGTTGTTGGGGCAGTAGTTGTCGTCGTGGTAGCAGCAGTTGTTGTCGTCTGGGCAACTATGGTTGTTGTTGGGTCACCGGTTGTCGTAGTTGGGGAAGCAGTTGTCGTTGTCGGGTAAACTGTTGTTGTGGGGGCTGCAGTTGTCTTTTTTGGTGAAGCAGTTGTAGTTGTTGGTGGGGAAGCAGTTGTCGTTGTTGGGGCAACTGTGGTTGTTGTTGGGGCAACTGTTGTTGTAGTTAGGGCTGCGGTTGTGGTTGTTGGGTAAGCAGTTGTCGTTGTTGGGTAAGCAGTTGTCGTTGTCGGGGCAACTGTTGTTGGTGCAGGAGTGTTTGTTATTTGAGCAGTAGTTGTTGCAGCAGCAGCTGTTGTTGTCATATCAGGATTTGTTGTTGCCACAGTGGTTGTAATTGCAGAAAAATTGGTATAAGTTAAATGGGATTTTATAATGATCAATGATTCACTTCTTATGCCACGGCTCACGAAAAAAGAATGTAATACTTAAAGTGTAAACTTTTAAGTTGTTGTTCCAAAATTAAATTAAAATGTTATCCCCTTCACCTTTTCTATTATTTGATATCAAGACATATTAAAGGTTGAGCATCACTTAGCTTACCTGTTAAAATCAGGTAAATGGATAATATCCATCTGACACTAATCCTTTCTCGTTTCTGTTCTGTAAAATCAATCAAAACAGAGGATTATTGACAGAAGCAGCTTATCAAACCATTCTGCACAGCAGTTACTAGCAACTAGAATCATTATTTCTTCAAATAAAAAATATTTAGAACAAGAACATTTGTATGCATTGTTTCATTGTTTTGATTACTTCCGTTAATGTGTACATTTAAACAGGTGATTACAAAAATAATTAATGCTTATGAGTACACAGTATCCAATCTCTTAATGACTGAATACATTAGGAATACTTTTCATTTGTATAAATCAATGTACACAATCTATCCAAAGGAAAACAATATGTACATTAATCTATATCTGAAGCATGGGAAACTGAGATGATTCAATATATTGTGTACCATTTGTTTTAATGTGTGTGACAGGAATACAGATGTATAATTAAAACATTAAATGAGATGAAAAGTTTGAAAATGTTGATTTTCTATGGATTTATGCAACATCTCTTTTCATAATAATCTCTACAATTTTTGGAAGATTATCAGCAAATCTAAAACCAAAATCATTGAGGTGAATGGCTATTACATATGGGAAATGCCCATTTCCCCTCACAAGACCTAATTTCAGTCTCCTACAGTTGTTCCAATAAAAGGAAACAGCAAAGACTGTCAGAAGTTGTTAAAATAAGGTGCTTAAAGGTGGAGTCAGCGATTCTGGAGAATTGTCAGGGAGTGGATTGTGAATTTCACGAAAAACGTTCTCCAGAATCGCTAATAAATGTTACCTGTTTCCCACCTCACTAACAAATATCTTTGTTTCCTATATTCATCTTCCATTTTTAGTGTCTTCCTTACAATAGGTTAAAGCTGATGGAATATACACGTTCACATGCACTAAGTTAACAAAAAAGATTATTTGCTGAGGAAGGGACAGTGGACACTATATAAGGAAACTGCTCTTTAACAGCACAAGCATCAACCAGGATTAATTGCCTTTGAGCAAAGCACTGAAACTCTATTAGTGCAAGGTTGATACAAGTTAACCCTAAACTGACACTGTAATGATGTATGACAAACAGAAATCCCCAAAAGAATAAAAAACTGAATCACATTCTTAGTTAAAATGTAATATTGTAGTGATTGTATGTTTTTACCTTAAGAGGGGCATTTTACCATAAGATACAATAGGCTACACATGCCATGATAACGGAGATGGGAAGAATTAACTCACTCACAAACACACACACACACACACACACACACACACACACACACACACACACACACACACACTCGTTTTTATGGCTATATGTGAGGACACTTACATACAGTCCAACATTGCCCACTGAGCATGTTGGACTGCTCCTATGTGATGTGTGTGTGCCATATTGTGTTGTGTTGAATATGTGAACTGTATGCACTGATGTTCTGCACAAATGAAGTTCCTAACAGATAAATAAAGTTAATTGAAATGATTCACTGACCCAAAGCATTCCCTTACCCCTTACGTTAACCCTTACCATAACCAGTCAAGTCAAGAACCAGTCTAAAAGTCCTCACTTTCTCCAAATGTCCTCACTCATGAGGTCTTAAACTCAAATTAGTGCAGATGTTTAAGTACACAAACACACACACACACACACACACACACACACACACACACACACACACACACACTCACCACATACACACAGTTAAATATACAAAAGTGTACATAGAGTCTTCAATTTGTACTTACCCATAATGGAAGAAATTAAATCCCCTTTCTTCCTGCTTTTTTTCAAACTATTTCAGTGTTTTATAGTTCAGTGCAGTTGACTTCGTTGTAATCCTTCCCTCTAATGTGACAGCCTACAACCTATTATTGCCTATTTATGTGATGGGGTAATGACGTGAATCAGATGTTTTACATTTTTCAGAAATGTTGTTTGACCATAGCAAAAACCCAGGTTACTGGATACAGGTTGTCAGCTGACAATCAGTAATTTTCTTTAGCTCAGCACCTTGGCACACTCCCCTTTTTTTCCTGTGAAACAAGCTGCAGGTGCATTCCACCTATGTGAATGTTGTAGGAATTTCCACCAGCGTGACACTGAATATAAAGAGGTGTTATTAATCTTATCAACTGGTAATGAACAGGAAGAAGAGCAGGAAAGAAATGTGAATCGTACATTCAAACACAAATATTTGACATGATATTTGTTGCTGGAGTTGCTAGTGTAAATTTGTGAATTGATGATACAAATCAGTTGAAATATCAATATGATACAGCATGAAGTCACAACATGTAATAAATGGTGATTATCTTATCTACACTGTGTGCAAAATTGTTAGGCAAATTTTATTTTTGGGGATTAATTTTATTATTGAACAACTACAGTGCTCTCAGTCAATCCAAAATGTTAAAGAACCTAAACCTGAATGTTTACGAAAGAAAAAGTGAGGTTTTGTCTTTCTTACGAGAATATATATATGTTTTGCTATTATTAGGCAACTATTAGGATGCAGAATTATTCTGCAACTAAATAAAAAAAATTTCCCATCTCACTTGTTTATTTTCATCTGTTAAGGGGAGAATAATAAAACGACTCAAAATTAAAATTTCCGACATGTCCAAAACAAAATCAGTGACCAATATAGCCACCCTTCTTTTCAATAACTGTCACAAGCCTTCCATTCATGGAGTCTGTTAGTTTCTTGATCTGGTGACGATCAACTTTTTTGTGCAACAGCAACCACAGCCTCCCAGACACTGTTCCGAGAGGTGTACTGATTTCCTTCACTGTAAATATCCCGTTTAAGCAGGGCCCACACGTTCTCAATAAAACAGTATTTTTATTTATTTATATAGATTTTATAATAAAGATACTTGCCTTCAAAGATGAGCTAGTTGGACCTTTTCGGGTTGAAGATGGCCTTAAAATCATTAATTTTTTGACATGTCGGAAATTTTTATTTTTAAATGTTGAGTTGTTTAATTATTCTCACTTTAACAGATGAAAATAAACAAGTGAGATGGGAACATTTTTGTTTTTTTATTTAGTTGCAGAATAATTCTGCATACTAATAGTTGCCTAATAATAGCAAAACATATATAAATATTCTCGTAAGAAAGATAAAACCTCACTTTTACTTTCGTAAACACTCAGGTTTAGGTTCTTTAACATTTTGGATTGACCGAGAGCACTGTAGTTGTATAAATAATAAAATTAATCCTCAAAAATACAACTTGCCTAAAAATTTTGCACATAGTGTAAGTATTTTGCTTCTAGCCTCAATGTCAGTGGAACATTTAGCAGTTATCAATTGCAGCTTATTGTTGTAGCAAAGAATGGTAACTGGTTTTTGCAGGGTTCACCGAATTAATTTGAGTCTTTTAAACCTTTTATATACCACACAGAATGCCATTTTATACCAGTTTGAAAATCATGCTGGTGAAAGTATGATGGAAAATCAGAAGGGACAAAAAAAGTATTTATTACAGACCAATCAGAAAGTAAAAAGACTCTAAAATGTTTAAAAGGATTCAATTATTTAGGCCTAGGGTTGCAAAATTCCAGGAATTTTCAAAGTTGGAAACTTTCCATGGGAATTAACGGGAATTTGGGGAATTAATGGGAATAAACGGGAATGTACTAAATTCAAATCAACCCAAATGCACTAAATTCTCCTAACTATGTTATTTCAGTACTGGCAAACGTTCTAGACTGTAAAAAGCAGTTTTTTCAACTAAGTTTCATTTAATTTCAAATCAAAATTTTTTAAAGTTTATTGAGACACTAAACTCGATGTCATATATTGATTTTACTAGACCAGGTTTACAGAGGCTCAAACTGTGATTTTAAATATAGTTGGGGAAAATATATTTTAGCTTGACTAAAACAACCAGATTTTATGCAAGTACACTTGGCAAATTGCACATAGCACACATCCTACTGCATGGGAACTGAGGCCACGCCCCCTACATGCTCTGTGCATTCCTCCATCACATGGGGGGGGGGGGCATTTTACTTTATTTATTGAATAGGTGTGGTCAGACAGATGAGCAATATTTTACTCAACATTCATCTTCTTGTTGTTCAGTGAAATTATTGATTGTTCATAAAATAATCAAAACTTAATAAAATTCTTCTTACAAAAAAATCTGTTCAAATGTAATGTTTTTTAATTGTATTATTTTGCATGGATGCCTGCCTATGACCAAACATAGTGTTTAAATGTTTAGATTTATGTTGGAATATGAAAAAAAAATCATTTAAATTACCGTCATTTAGTTAATTCCTATAATTTCCAATTTTGAATATTCCCAAAATTCCCGAGCGAAAGTTCCCGTGGAAAGTTTCCGGAAATTTACCGGAAACTTTCCACCCCTTTGCAACCCTATTTAGGCCACATCAATCTACTCAATACCCTATAATGCCAAAGTGAAAACAGAGATTTAGAAATGTTTGCAAATGTATTAAAAAAAAGTAGTCCGTGTTAAGAAGTTTGTTTGTGTGCAAGCAAGATAGTGGTTTATGTGTGTAACTCAACATAATAACCTAATTACAACAGCAAAAACAAAACAATCTAGATCAGTAAATGTACATTTGCTGATGATGCTTCAGCTGTCCAAGAGATTTCCAGATTGTCTGCTGCTCTGTTTTTTTAATTTGAAAGCACCTTGAGACGTCTGCCCTGGAAAGGTGCTTTACAAATAAACATACTGTTATATGATGTAATGACATAGCACATTTTATAAATTATATTGCATTGTGCACAGTGTATTTGTTGTTCTATAGCTCTTCACTGTATATCTGAGTTACTGTATGTTGTATTCTACTGTATTACACACACACACACACACACACACACACACACACACACACACACACACACACACACACACACACACACACACACACACACAAACACACACACACACACACACACACACAAACACACACACACACACACACACACACAATCACACACAGTTACTGTTAGTTTTGTATGTTTCCAGTGATGATTCCCTAGATCAAAGGCTTTAGGTGCTTTCAATGACTGGGGGTCTATTTGTTTGCAGAGATTAATTGTTGTTAATAGTGCCATGCAGAAGAAGGAAGTGTATCAGTTGACAGCTAGAGAGGTTGTTTGAACAAAGATGCAATCGAATCTTACAAAGATAAGATCTGGTGCTTTTCAAACATATCACTCTCTGCACGACCGCAGAGTTTGTTTAGCGGTTAACAGCTTAAAAGCTGAAAAAGCTGAGAAACCTGCCAAGAGTTGTTTCTTTTGCGATACCAATATTGAAGAATAATTTCGGGTGCTGAATTCATGATATAATAATGTCGAAAATGTTGAAACGTGCCGCGGGAAATCGTGAACGCTACTGGCTGGTTTCCAGTATCATGCGCAACAGTGGTGTAATAAACTGGAACTTCTGCAAAGGTCTGCATGCTGCTATTGACATGAAATCTGATTTTTGCTGTTTCTGTTTATGCTTGGATTGTTCTGTAGGACTGGCTTGGTAAAGGGAAGTTTAGAGGTCCCCTGCTGGATGTGTTGCCCCCGGGGCCCCGACCTTCTCTCTCTCTCTCTCTCTCTCTCTCTCTCTCTCTCTCTCTCTCTCTCTCTCTCTCTCTCTCTCTCTCTCTCTCTCTCACACCAAACACACACATGGATAGAAAAAAGTGATGACTATAAACTATTTATTCAGTAAATAATGAATTAATTGACAGTTATGAAAACCGCACGTAGCAGGAAGTAATTGTGTACCAGAACACGTTGAGGTTTTGTTGAGGTATCAGTGACTCTGCACATACAGTATCAGGGCTGTACAGTGCGACAGTTTTGATCGCATTTGCTACTGAAATTGATTACGTGCGATGATGAATACAATGCTGCTCGCACTGGTGCTAGCGTCTAATACACTTCACCAACGCACGGTAATAACCGGAAGGAGACGGCACGCAGTTAAGTTAGCGTGTGTGTAAACAGAACATTTCCTGTAATCCTTCACATTAAAAGCCTGTTACTAGCCAAACGTGAGTTGACTTTTATTTTGAAGCCGTAAGAACAGGAAGTTCGCGCTTCACAGCCCTGCAGTGTGCTAGCAAAATCAACTGCTTCAGCTGCAGAGAGCAGTCAACACCAGTAGTCTATTTAAACAAAGTTTGAAATAACTGATAAGCCACTGAAGAACACCTCCCAACACATTCACAACAACCTATTTAACTTATCCTAAATTGTACCAATATGTATACTTATTTATTTAATAGGCTATATGTTTTAAAGTTTGGTTTTAATTAATAGAAGGACATTTACCAAAACATTTTATTATTATGAATATAATAATTATATGTGTATACAAAAAATATATAGATATACATTTTATGAGGAGAAATAATTCTGAATCAGCAAACAATTGCAATTGGCAGGTTAGATTATTTTGTCTAAATTGCAATCAGTGCACCCCTATTCATTTTTCTACAATTATTACTGCACACACTAGGATATGATATTAATTGAGAATTTCAAATGAGACCAATATGACAGGCTAAAAGGTAATTAGAGCGAAATGCATGGGTTAAGGTTATGCAAGTTTTCGATCATACTTTGTGTGCTACTGAATTTATTTTTGTGCTACTGATTTTTTTTGCTTGCTAGCACCAGTGCTACCACCTAAAAACATAAGCGTACAGCCCTGAGTATAATCTCAGAGGTGACACCTGTGGTTTTACACACTAAAACCTACAACATATTTGTAGCTAAGCAGCAATAATCACCTACTGATCAGCTGTCATGTGTTTATCAACTGTAGATTAAGGTAATTATCACCAGTGCTTACCCACCAAATGATACAATCACAATATATTGTAGGTTCAATACAATCAGGGAAGATTCTCACCTCAAAGTCATTGTTGGTTTTGGTTTTGACTCAAAGAATGAACTTTGACTGTCAAGATTTCGCCAAATTTAGTTGAGAATTGCTGGGAAAAATTGGGTTTTTACAGCTGAGGAAGGCCAAATTTTCAGTCGAAAAGTGTTTTTCGGAGCATATAGCTCTTGTGAGGACTTAATTTACTTTCTGTAAAAAGAAAAACAACATTAGAACATCTACACTACATTGACCAATTTGACAAATAAAGGATCTCGGACATTTCTTTCCTCCAGGCAGATTTAAAATAATAATTGGTATAAGTACTATTTTAAATATTTGAAGGTCCATAAACTGTTTGCATACATAATCTCCCAATTGTAAGTGAGCTGGACTAATGACACAAAATGTAGCTACTGAAGTGAGCCCTTCATTCACCATTAAGAAAGGAAACAATGCTGATGTTTTATTGTAATTGACTTCTGTAAATCATAATTATGAGTCAGTATCATAATGACATGAAAAGCTCTCCTAACTACAAAACACCCATTATTACAAGATGATGACAATTTATTTTCTTTGTTAAAAATGCAGTTCACGCCCATGAGTAATAACTGACGTGTAAACTTGTGTGTAATATTGCAAACAGTATGCTTGGATTAGATTATCAAGTTTTCTGTACTCGGGCAGCACGGTTATTACAGTATTATCTACTTTCAGTGGAATTATATTTTAATCTTATCATTCTGCAAAAAAGAAATACACTTTTGAGTAATACTCAGAGTAAACCTTATACACATAATTGACACAAAATAAGACCTTTTGGATAATATTTGGGTTCATTCAGAATCATTTGTAGGTTCACTGTTGTGAAAACGTTTTTAAGTAACCCTGACAGGGAAATGAAAATCCATTAATTAACCTAAATGATGCAGCAATATGACACTGGTGTTTGTTTCTCTTTCTCTGCACTTGTGACTCATAAAACCAGTAGACCAAGGTATGCCAGTGTTGTGACAAAAATACCCACCATTTTATTGTAATGCTTGAGTCTTTTGTTGTCCAGTGTGATGATAGTGACGGTAATGATAGGTGTAGGCACACCTTTAGACTTGCTGCCAACACAAACATTCCTCAGTGCTTGATCGTGACTCTGCATCCTTTTGTCGTACATACTGCGCTGGTTTCTTTTTATAGCTTTCATTTGTGCTTTTCCAACGTCACTACCTTTTTTTAGGGTTAGATCCACACATTGCATCAGGCTGAAAGTGTTCGGCTGGAGCTGTTGACAATATGACATCACAATTCCGAATAGTTCACTAGCAGTGGTCCAACGTTTCCAAAGATACCAAATATGAGCCAAATATGAGCCAGTTTTCAAGAAAACAGAGGTAGTGGCTCAGAAGCCGGTGCATGACATACGTCACAACCAAACGTTATGCGATTGGTTGGCAGATCCAGAGTGGCACCTTCTGTACAAATGAAATTAAGTACGATGGTCTCGTAGGACCAGGCTAGAAAAACATCACACAAGTCTTCAAATACTTTTTTATTGTGGTCATAGTAAAGTTTCACACATAAATTATACAAACCACAACATTTTAACATTAGTAAAACTCTTTATATTGTTTCAGGGATGTGCAGCCACTTTGAGCTGCATTTGTTAAGTATAGCGAATGGGTCACTCACTAGAAATAAAGATTGACAAGGTGAACTGGGGCACAAAGAAGTTTGGCTTTTATTGCTCATGTTACAAAATAATTGTCCTCTTGGTTGGAACTTCCTCCATAGCATTGGTTTATTTGTGGCCCAACTTACTCAATTACATCTTACTGAATTATCCTTATAAAAGAGTATTACGATCAGAACACAGCATTTATCAGTGCAGTGTAAAAAGTATTTAAAGGCTCTTGATCCTATATACAATATACTGTTCTGCTGTATGTCTGTTATGTCGTAATGCTATGCTATGTTATCAAATTAAACTTAAACATCACTTTGAAAATATATTTTGAGTTTAATTAAAACAACTGCATTTTGATAGATATTTGCTGATACAAAAAAAGACTTAACAATAAATTATTGGTAATTAAGCGCTCAGCCAAGTAATATGCTGTTGTACAGTGTGATTATATTGTTTGGCTTAATATTACACTTAAGATTAAATAGACAAGGTGCTAAAAGTAGGCTATGTCATTCTGTCTCCCCAGGATACTGCACTTCCCGCACAGTAACATGTTCAGTTCACCAGATGTCTTAATGTGTCAAAACAGTGCAAGGCTGAGTTTGATAGATAAATAGTTCCTCTCAAGCTGTTCAACTTAAGAGAAAATCATTAAGCCTGCATTTAGGATTGATGGTAGTTCATAGTTCAAAGCCAAATCAGCACAGCTGGTTTGATAGCAACCATGACAGCAGTCCAAGGCAGGATGCAGTGACAAGACTGATCTTGTGGCTTACCCCACTTGAAGCTGTAAAAGAGGAAAAAGGAAACAAAACTTTAGTTTAACAAAAAGCTACTTTGTGCTGCAACAATTGAAATATTTGATTAAGTATATGGTTGATGCTTACTTTCACCATTGATGAGTATGGAGCTGCCTTCAATGTCAAAGCCGATGACGTTTGAAGATGCAATGATCAAAACATTTGCAATCTGAGTTCCAGAAGGAATTGTTGTAGTTGTATCAAATTCAGCGTTTGCATCTGTGATAATTGATCCATTTCTGCAGAAGGAGAAACAAAAAGATTTAAAGTATCAGATTTAGCCCAATTATCTCAAATTGTGACACGATAAGTCTTGAAATATTACCTGAATCGCACCACTCTAAAGGACCTAAATGAAGGGAATTCTGTACGGAAGAAAGTTCCAAGCTGCAAAAACATAAAGCATGTGTTATTTTACCATAGAAGTTTTTGTGTGGGCGCTTGGAAACTCGAAAAAAATAAACAAAGTAGGTTTACCAGCAGATTTTTTTCTAAGGGTTAGACTCACCTGTGTTTCTATCATTGAAGCTCGATTT